>NC_041026.1:31326459-31445130 GCF_900634625.1 Parambassis ranga
ACCTGTCCTGTCGTCTGTTTGCCATGCTCACACATTCTGTGTGTGTCTATTTATAGCGGTAGGGACCATCAGTCCACAACATCTACACCCCCTCCTTCCTAGCTAGTAGGGGGTGTGGTATTTCTGTGTTACTGAACCCATATATCAGTTTGTATTCTTCTTCTTCTTCTTCTTATTATTATTATTATTATTATTATTAATAATAATAATAATAATAGTTTAAGACATTAACATACAAAGAAAAGGAAATAAAACCTTTTATTTCTACAATTTATTTTTACATTATTAAGTAAAAATGTGCATACGTTTTCACTCTGTAAAACCTGTAAAACCTTACAACCAATGACAGAATGACCTTATGTATTTGTGCTTTAACAGATTTTGAACTGTTGTCTAAGTTTTAATTTAAAGGAATGTAGTATGTCAAACCACAATCATAAACGATAGGCGAGAATTTAATCTAACCTTAACTGATGGTATGAAAGACAAAAAAAAGCAGGACAGGTTTGTTTTGTTGATCAGGTTCTCAGGAAAGCAGCGGAGGAGGAAGAGGAGGGCAGGAGGTGTGGCCTCTTCCATGTGGAATTCCCCTCAATTCACCTGAACCCATCCCACAGTCCTTCTCATAAGTATAAAGCTCCACAGGTGGCTAAACACAGCAGCAGGTGCATATTTTCCTCAAGACAGACATTACACAGAGAACAGAGCAGGCGTGGGATTATACCACATACATCCATTCCAGTTGATTGTCTTGGAGCATCTTTTATTTACATCATACCGTGGCTTGACTAATCAGGTAAAATACATTGATGTCTGTGCACAATGTTATATACACCTTGACTGTATTACTAATGCAAAACAAACTATTTCATTTGATACATTTTAAAAAAGATATGTTATGTTTCTAGGTCTCCATGTCATCAACGTGCCTCAGCAGTGTCCTGACTCGTGCCAACCTCACCATGTATCAGACTGGCCTGCCGGATGTTCTGCCATCGCAGCCCAATGTGCTGCCCAGCATCAACACCATGCAGCTCAGCAACCCTGCATACAGCTCCGGTCTAACAGGTCAGAGGAATATCATCTGCTGCCGTGGCATCTCTGACTACTGTAAAATTCTGCTATATGTGTAATCTGTGTTACACAAACAAATGAACAATGTTTAATGCCTGGCCTGGTAACCATTATAGACCAGTTTTGATTATCTGGTAGTTTCAGCTAAATATTAATCCCACAGTAAATATGATCCTTTATTTTGAAACTTAAGACTGCCCAACTTTACTTTGACCTCATTTAGACACTTTTAGCTCAATGATTTACCAGGCAGCCAATCTTTAACTCACAATGAATGCTGTGATCTCATAGCTGAAACTGCTTTGTTTGCTCATTTTGTTTGACCCTAGAGTAGATCCCTAGAGTGGAACAGTCCACAACACCGAAAGTGAACTGTGAATTTAACAAGTGAAATGTTAAGTGTTTTTTCAGTGTGGTTTGAACTTAATTAGATGGATGGTTCAAAAGGGTTTTTATATTAAATAAACTACATTAGTCTAACTCTCTGAGAGCCAGTGTTTGATTTGTTTGTTTGTTTGTTTGTATCCTCTTCAGCAACCACAGGGGCTACCAGTGTTTCGACAGTCCACAGTAGGCAAATGTACAGGCAGCTTAACCCTCACTGCTGGGCAGCCCACCATGTTCTGGAGTGGATCAGTGACCATGTGGAGAGCACCAAGTTTGATGCAACTACCCTGAATTTGGACTTGTGTGTCATGGATGGCCCCACACTCTGTCAGATAAACCGTGACCAGATGATAGAGGTCTTTGGCCCACAGCTTGGCCCACACCTCCACCAGAGCCTACAAGACCACAAGACCAAATATGGTAAGATCCTTGTGTACAAGCTCATGAATAGGGTTACAATAATGTGTAAATAAAAGTTCTTGTGGTAAATGTCTAACACATTGCTGTCTTTTTTTCCAAACAGAGCTGCAGACCCTTTCAGGACCAGAACTAGATGAAACCTGTCAGCTTCTGGACCACTTCTGGAGCAACCTAAATTTTCCCTTGCTCAGCACCATTGTAATTGGTCAAGGTAAATATTTTATCTGAACACAATGTTTATTTATTGTTGATGTTTCATGCTAATTATTAAGTCTTATTGTGTGGAAACCATTTGGCTAATGCTGCTCCTTGCTATCTAAAGGTGATGAAGTCAGTAAGAGAGAGTTAGACTACCAGGATGATTATGATCTGACTAGTCTGACCATGGATGCCATGACACCTATGGGAGACCCTGGGTACCTGTCTGACAATCAGTCTGAGTA
Source organism: Parambassis ranga (assembly GCF_900634625.1). NCBI lineage: Eukaryota > Metazoa > Chordata > Actinopteri > Ambassidae > Parambassis > Parambassis ranga. Next base: position 31,328,784 of record NC_041026.1, read on the forward strand.
CAGCTCCTCCTCCAACAGTGAGTATTTCATCCCCATGTCTCTGATGTTCTCAATTCTTTGTTTCTGTGTATCTAAAACACACCTCTACTGTGTTCATCAGGTGGGATGTTTAGTTTTGCAAATGTCAGCTCTCCAGAGTCTGGCAGCAGCGAATCAGAGCCTGAGTTTTCCTACCCTGTGATCTCAAGTGAGTAAGCAGTCAATGTGTGTGATGTCCCTTGCATTCCAGTTTCAGCTGGGTCAGCTGGTTTAAGTAAAGCCCTGACAGTTATTTGTTGTGTTGACAGAGATGAATGTTAAAACAGAGAACGGAGAGTCTCGACTGAAACGACCACGAGGGCGACCTCCTAAAGTCAGCAGAGACCACAACAGCAGCTTTTATGACAATCCAAAGAAAAACAAACACGGTAAGGCCATTTTTGAATATTCTTCAGACTGTATTATTTATTATTTAAAGCACCTATGCACCTGGACATTGCTGAGCTGTTGTATGTACTTTGCATCCCTTTTGCATCTTTATCAGCCACAGGTGCATTTACTTCACACGATCCACATGCAAGTACACACTTAGCCTATTGTGTCCCTCTGTCTGCAGCACCTCGTGGGACTCACCTGTGGGAGTTCATTAGAGACATCCTGATCCACCCTGAGAAGAATCAGGGCCTGATGAAATGGGAGGACCGGCGCGAGGGCATCTTTAAGTTCCTTAAATCTGAGGCTGTGGCTCAGATGTGGGGCCAGAAAAAGAAGAACAGCAGCATGACGTATGAGAAACTCAGCCGTGCCATGAGGTGAGTTTATGTAGCAGTGTGCAGCAGCTTTTTTTTTTTCCTCTAAATCTCAGTTCAGAGCCCGAAATGTCAGATATGTACTTCTGTGGTCTCTCCAAACCTTCTCATGGATGGACATGTTTTGCCAGGCTCTGTAACAGTTTTCATCATGTCAAATTGGGAATGCATTCTTTTATTGCTTGTCAGTTTACCTTTAAAGAATATTCTAAATGAATAGAACACCATTTGAAATACTTACTAAGATGTGCAGCTTGTGATAGTGACGAATTGTATAAGCTGCCTGTCAAACTGGATGACCCCTCTCCATTTGCAGGTATTACTATAAGAGGGAGATCCTGGAGCGAGTTGACGGTCGGAGGCTTGTGTACAAATTTGGGAAGAATTCCAGTGGCTGGAAGACAGAGGAGATTGGGATGGCCATGTGAGGCGTCCATCAGGAAGCAGCCATTTCCAAAACTAGAAATACACGTGCGGCCTGTTAAAAAAGTTTATGACACAAACTTCCTCTAAGAAGGAAGGTGTTGCAGAAAATGTAAGCCAGTTATTTTTGGCTCTAGTAGGTTTTATGAACCAATATTTATGTACTTGTTTTACAGAAACTATAAATGTGCAGTTACTTAAATGTTTTGAATGCTTGTGTACGTCTGCAAGCACTGACAGTAAAAGCAAACTTTATGGAGTTATACAGAATTCCTCTGGTGTTTGTCACTACGTTTCTTATGATGTGGGACTCACTCATGTGTTTTGGTATATTCAGTACTAGCAGCACATAGATAATGTTGGCTCTTTGTTTTAATTCACCACCTTCTTTCTATGTAAATGTAAAATCAGAGGTGGATCTGGAGTTAGAAGCAAGTTTGGAAAACAGTGTGAAATCCAAACAGAGAAATGTAGGTGATGTTTCATCACACTTATATGGTAACAATGTGCACTACATGTCTTTTGGGTTGAATATGTTTTAAATACTATCACATAATAATATGATGATAATGATAATATCACACACATGATCTGTAACAAATGTTTTGTATGACTCAGTTCGGTTTTTGTGACTAATCATCCGTATGTCCTGTGATTATTGCGTTTTTATACAAATAAATTTTGATATTATTAACCTTCTGTTTTGACATAGTTTTTTCATACCTGCTTTGATTTGGTTGGCATACAGCAGTAGAGAACTCACCTGTGACACCTTTTTTTCATCATTTTTTAATGTTGATGAAGATTCTTAGTCATCCAGGTCATAATACGTAGAGAAGAATGAAGCAAGGTGTCTGAACTTGTAGAGTTTTCTTTTTTCTTCTAATATCACTCCACTGATACATTCTGAGCATTATAAGCAGAAGCCATATATAATACAAAAGGTGAGCAAAGGTTGATTCAGCATTCTATAATCATTTAATGTATCACACAGCAGACCACCAGAAGGTGAAAAAGGATGGTTCACAGGCCACACCACAGCAAAAGAAAAGGGCAGGCCATGAAGATGGGACATAACATTACTGATACTAAGTTATATCAAATTTACTACAAGTGGAAAGCCAATGACTCAACATTTTCTATTCTCAGCCAATTTTCCTGTGAACAACACTAAAATGAATCCCAAACAGGCTGCCACAGTCACGCTGAAAGCTATCACACATAGAGGTAATTAGGCTCCCTGTGGTACCACTGCTTTTCCAAAATCCTGAACAAACAGCCTGTGGTGGCCATAAAGGCTTGTAAGACCTGTTTACTGGAATGGCTTCATAGAATTCCCGACTGACACAATAGCACGTATGTCACCTTTTAACACCCTCAGTATCTGTATACCTTAACATCATTATGTAAGCCCATTGTTTCATTAAAGCTTTAATGGTCCATACCATGTTACTTTTACATATATGAGTCCACAATAGAAAGCATCCTCCGTCTGAGTGCAACAGTGTGGTATGGGAGATGCACTGCACAGGAAAGGACGGACGGGTTGTCGAATAGCAAAATGCATAATCAACAAATAATAACTAACCATGGCAACTAAATGCAAACCATAGTAAATTTACAGTTCAAATACAATATTATTAACAACAACAGAAAACTACATAACGCAATCAACTCTAACACAATGCGTGGCGTCTAGAACAGAGACCAAACAGAAACAGGAAGGGAAGGCTGTGGCTGTGGGGAAGAGGAGGTGGCCAGCTGTCTCCAATCTTCCAAGCAACCAACACTTAGATTTAATTGCCATGCTACTCTTTATTATTTTTTTCTATTTTAAATTTATATTTATTTGAATGTGTGCCTTTTTTACACTACCTTAAGCCAAGAGCTGCTGCACATAATTACATTATGTCTTGCATAATGACAATAAAGATTCTTGAATCTTCTTGCTTCTACACTGTGTGTATGGTGTAATAGCATTAGGACAGCTGTGTGATACTTTCAACTGTAGGCGTGCTATCTATTCTCCATTGTTCATTTCCAGCAGCAGTGAGTATGGGCTTTGTTGTTTTCATACTTTGTCTGCTTCTTTTTAGATAGGCAGATGGGTTTAGGTTTCAGCTTGGTGAACAACAGGTCAGATATGTTGCAGATGACAGTGTATGATAACATCAACATCGCTAATGTGTCTGCAGTGTGACATTAATATTACACATTGATCATTTCTCTTTAACTGGCTATAAACTGGCTTTATCAAACAGGAGGGTCTTCTAGTCTAAAAGTAGAAAGAATCAGGAGAGAAAGCACAGCAGAGGTGCTTGATTTTAGCTTGCTTGGACCTGCTTGGACATTTTGCATTCAGAGTCACTTAATTTCTGTTGTCCATATTGACATATTAGCATCACATATTTGCTGAAGAAATTCTGCGCTGCACATCCATGATGCAAATCTCCTATTCCAACACATTCCAAAGGTGCTCAGATCTGCTGACTGTGGAGGAGTATTAAAGTGGACTGAAAGTGGGTGACATTGGGAGTGCAGATAATCTGTGGACTTTTGATGGTCATCATCAAAATGGCTTGAGGAAAATTGCTGCCTGTGTGATTCTGATCCTCGCAAGTGGCCCAGTCACCACAGTCAGTATTGGATGTGAAAGTGTTGCTGTTTGTTTATACTCAAGGAGTATAATCATTGATACAGGTATTATTAAAGCCCCTATCTCTACTGTGTGTGCATTATATTCATTGTACTTTGTACGTATGTATGCTACATACATGGCAATCAGCTTTTGTTGTATAATATTTTCTTAAACTTTATAAATGTTACATGCAGGCTATAAGTAAAACATTTTCTTGATGTAGTCTTCTTTCTTCTGACTGTGCTGATTGCCCTCTTGGAACACTTAGATATACTAAGCTTTATGAGGAGGATGTGTCAGGTTTTAGGTTTTTAACTGTGGCAGATGCTGCAAAACAGCCCCATGACTGAATCTCTCCATTTTTATTGTGTTTATATGGTTCTTTTCTTACATAAAGTAGCAGTATATACACATATGTATACATAGTATATTTCAATCACCCACATTCATCTAAAGAAAATGGGCTGTGGTATTGCCCGTGTTAAATAAGTAGTAAAACTTCAACACCCCGATAGCACTGGCCTTGTTACTTCTTAGCTTAAAGCAGCTGATTAGTGGCTTTGAAATTAAATAAAACCCCAATAACACCTGTGGATAACTAGTGCAGTATATGTGCTATCCATTAATATCAATGAATTGCAGCAGAAGTTGCCTCTGTGTAACTGGGAACTTCATTAAAGGATCCAGACCTTTAAGTTCCTGGGGCCCCTAATATCTAACAACCTTTGTTGGTCAAACAACTCCACAGCAACTGTCAGGAGGGCACAATAATGTTGATTATGTAATTGGGCATAAAAAAATGTATGTAATTACTAAAGCATGAAAATAACATTGTTTTAGTAAGTAAGCTATAGCTTCCCTGTTCTTCTTTAAGCAATTCCTCCTTAAAAAGTAACCTATGATTGATGGTCAATCCTGGTGAGCTCTGTGCAACAGATAAAAGGCAGGTAAAATGTTGCATATGATGTCAGTCACTGGATAGTCTCTTGTCTGTAACTGTAACTGGCAGCCCATAAAAATTACAGATTGTGGGTTTGTAATAATAGATTACAAAGACCAAAATGAAAACCCACGACCTGTCAAATAATCATCTTGGGATTCCTTCATTTCTCTCTTTTAGCGTACAAAGGCCTGGATGACCTTACTACATGCTGTTGTCAAACCACATAATGTCTCTGCAATCCCAGCACGCAGACAAACTCTACCTACAGTTAAGTAAGAGTGACATTGCGCTCCTCCTACTGGGTCAACATACCTGTCAAGCAGGTACATTTGGCCGCTAGCCAAAATGTGAGTGTAGCACGTAGCTTACTGGAAACCTGAGTATCGGTGCCAAAAAAAAAAAAAAAAATACAGGAAAGGGAGGGGTTGATTTTTAGTGCTGTGATCACACACATTGTCACTGGATAAACAGGCTGATATTCATTATGCCCTTCCCCAGTTACTGATTAAACTTACCTCTCAACTTTCGTTTTGAGAACCACACAGTCATCCATCTTACTGTGACATAAGTCACACACATCCCCATTCTCCCCCCACATGATTAAACACACCCCCAGAAATAGATCTACACAGTATTTGGGCGATTCACTCTTTGTAACTACTATAGAACATTTATTTGTAGTCAAAACAACAGACATACGCTGCAAATATGTACTAACACCTAATCCCGTGGAGTGTAGACATACACAGAAAAAAAGGTTCCTAGAGTGTGTTACTTTACAATCTGTCGTGTAATGTTTTGTCATCTGATAAGCTTTAAACACATTAAATTGTTTTACCAAAACTCCATCTGATGAAATGTCACAGGAAGAGAGAGGCAATAAGACAAAATAATGTAATAAAGTAACCTAATGTACAGAGAGCCTGGTTCTGATTTGTGATAACACAAAACTTGTGTGTGTCATTACCTTTTAATGTGAGTTTCACTAAAGCAAAATATTTTACCCCTTAATGTGTGTGGACAGTGAAAATATGTGTCTCATACACTAGCACTATGCTGCATCAGGAACTGGCTGCAGGAGTTTTCTTCCAATTCCCCCACCAGGAAACAAGTTTTTCCTTTTTTTTTTATATAGGATCCGACTCAGAGACAGTGGACAATGCCAGACTTGATAGACTATCAGAGTGTAGACACTATTAAATTGAAATTATTGCACCCATTGTCAGTGAGCGCTGCTTTTTTACTGCACCATCATGTCACCAGAATTGATTAGTCCAAACCTTGCCGCCAATCAGAAATAAATTCACCCATGCATTAAATATCCTTTCGATAATCTAAACAACAGTCCTTGCAGAAGCTGGCAAAAGTTTTAATTACATTTTGTTGTAGATAGCTTATTTTATATTTTTTTTCATTTTTAAAGGCAAATTATTAATTAGGCAGCAGAAACTCAGCCAAACTTTGCTTTTGTTCTAGCACTTGGTTTATGCCCTGTTAAAATTTTATCAGATATGCTCTGTGACCATATTAGAAACCCGCTCCAAATATACATATATATGTGTGTGTGTGTGTGTGTGTGTGTGAGTATGTGAAGTACTCCCTGAAAGTCTGCTACAGGATGTGAATGCAGCACTACAAACAATCCCTACTGTGACCATCATTGAGACCAACCAGCTGATGTACACCACAGCAACAATGATCCTTGACATGCTTGGACACCAAGGCTGGAGACTGGCAGCTCAAATGAACCAGCTGCTAATGGATGGGACTCATCCAGAGTGGCTAACTGAAGGCAGGACAGTCCTGATCCTGAAGGACCCCCAAAAGGGAGCAGTCCCATCCAACTACCTGCCAATAACCTGCCTCTGCACAACATGGAAGCTCCTGTCAGGCAATATAGCCACTAAGATGAGATATAGAAGCTCTTCACAATGCATGGAGGACTTCACCCCAAATCCAGCATCCTGAGGCTGTACACTAAGAGGAAGGAAGGAGGCTGGGGACTGGTAAGCATCAGAGCCACCATCCAAGATGAAACAGCAAAAATCCACACGTACATTAGGAAGATGGCCCCAAGCGATGGAATACTTAGTGAATACCTCAGGCAACAGAAGCCCAATGCAGAGGAAGAGGAGAACCACCATGGTAGGACAAGCCCCTCCACGGAATGTACCACTGACAGATACAGGAAGTGGTTGACATCGAGCTGAACTGAAAGACAGCACAGAGGCACTAAGCGTAGCAGCAATGGAACAGGCCCTGAGCACAAGATCGATAGAGGCTGGGGTCTACCACACCAGACAGGACCCCAGGTGCAGACTGTGCAAAGATGCCCCTGAGACAATCCAGCACATAACAGCAGAGTGTAAGATGCTAGCAGGTAGGGCGTACATGGAACGGCATAACCAAGTGGCAGGCATAGTGTACAGGAACATCTTTGCCAAGTATGGCCTGGAGGTCCCAAGGTCAAAATGGGACACACCTCCAAAGGTGATTGAGAATGACCAAGCAAAGATCCTGTGGGACTTCCAGATACAGACTGACAAAATGGTGATGGCTAATCAACCGGACATAGTAGTAGTGGACAAACAGCAGAGGAAAGCCGTAGTGGTAGATGTAGCAATCCCAAGTGATGGCAACATACGGAAAAAGGAACATGAGAAACTGGAGAAATACCAAGGGCTTAAAAAAGAGCTAGAAGATGTGGAAGGTGAAGGTAACAGTGGTCCCCGTGGTAATTGGAACCCTCGGGGCTGTGACCCCCAAACTCGGAGAGTATCTCCAACAGATCCCAGGAACAACATCAGAACTCTCAGTCCAGAAGAGCGCAGTGCTAGGAACAGCTAAGATACTGCGAAGAACCCTCAAACTCCAAGGCCTCTGGTAGAGGACCCGAGATTGAGGAAGACACACCACCCAGGAAGGATATATATATTTATTTATTTTACAATCAGAATATATACACTGCTAAAAAAAAAAGCTCGTCCTCCCATTCTACTTTTATGAATTGTAGTTCCTAGGAAGTACAAGTAGGCCTGCACTCAGAGATCTGAGCGTCCTATTAGGAACATATGGTACTATCAGGTCCTGCAAGCCCATGAAGAGCCTTGTAGGTAAGAAGAAGGATCTTGAAGTTTATTCTTGAGCCCACTGGGAGCCAGTGAAGAGACGCTAGAACATGAGAGATATGATCCCTTTGGCTGATTCCTGTCTTCCTTCTGGATGAGCTGCAGACTGTTGATGGAGTAATGTGGACATCCAGACAATAAAGAGTTGCAGTAGTCCAGTCTTGAAGTGACAAAAGCATGGATGAGCTTTTCAGCATCACTCTGTGAGAGAAAGCGGTCTTGGAGACCTGTTTAATATAAGAGACAAACGACATGTCTTGATCAAAGATAACTCAGAGGTTCCTCACAGTCGTACTGGAGGCCAAAGTAATTCCATCCAGAGAGAAAGTGTTATCTGATAATCTAGTTCTAAAATGTTTAGGTCCAAAAACAATGACATCAGTCTTGTCCAAGTTTAATAGTAAAAAGTTGGAGGTCATTCAGTCCTTTATGTCCTTTAGACACATTAGACAGCCTGTAGTCTGACTAGTGGCTCAGTTTCTTCAGGCTTCATGGACAAATACAGCTAGGTATCATCAGCATAACAATGAAAGTTTATGCCGTGCTTCTGGATGATGTTTCCTAGAGGGAGCATGTAGAGGGTGAACAAAATCGGTCTGAGCACGGAACGCTGTGGAACACCGTGATTAACCCTTGTAGGCGAGGAGGAAACATCATTAACATGAACAAAGTGAAATCTGTCAGATAAATATGAGTTAAACCAGCGCAGTGCTGTTCCTGTATATGATGATCTACTGTGTCAAAGGCAGCACTGAGATCCAGTAGAACGAGTACAGAGACAAGTCCACGGTCCGATGCCATGAGGAGGTCATTAGTGACTTTAAGCAGTGCTGTTTCTGTGCTGTGATGGGCTCTGAATCCAGACTGGAAAGCATCAAGCAGACTGTTCCTATGCAGGTGGTCATTTAGCTGACTTACAACCCAATATCAAGTATTTTAGAAATAAAGGTGAGGTTGGAGTTCGGTCTGTAATTTTTCTAAGATGCCCGGGTCCAGTGAAGGTTTTTTAAGTGTTGGAATGATCACAGCAGTTTTAAAAGCCTGTGGTACACATCCTGTTTCCAGAGACAGGTTGATCTGTCCTAATATAGAGTCTCCGATCAGAGGAATAGCATCCTTGAGGAGCCGTGATGGGATCGGATCAAAAAGACAAGTAGTAGGTTTAGACTTACTGATGCTGGTGGTCAGCTCAGGGAGGCCGATGGGCACGAAGCAGTCCAGAGTTAGATCAGGATCTGTTTCCAGAAGTAGCGGTTTATCCTCAGCAGTCACAGAGAGGTCGTGGTTGATTTGTCCTCTAATAGTAGCGATTTTATCGGTGAAGAAGTTCATGAAGTCTTCACTAATGAAGCTCTTAGCGCAAGTTCAATCAGGAAGACTATCTTCACTCTTTCATCACTTCTTCCAACCACCTCTCCCTTATCATCCTCCTCACACTTATCTCACCTTCTCCCTCGCCCCTTTTTCTCTCTCTGCCTCCCACTTAATCAGCTGGTTAATATAGAGCAACTTCCCCACCAATCAGCGGCCGAGCCATCCCTCTCCTGCCCAATTACCGCTCAGCAATTCATTTAAAATTTCTCCGTCTTCTCTCCAGCTGTCTTTAAGATCGATTTCGGCAACCCTCCTCCACCCCAAGCACCACCAGTTCCTCATCAGGGCAAGGTCTCTTATCCCCTGCTCTTCTGCTCCTTCACCACCACCAGGTCTAGACCCGGGGGGATTCCTGCCTAAGCGGCCTCATCTCCTGTCCTATCCCCCTTCGGATGTCGGTCATTGCATCGGGGTCTAGAACGCCAAAGCACAATTCATTCATTCATTGTACTTCAATAAATACTTTCTCATCTAAACATTTAGTCTCTCCTGATTGAACTAAGAGCTGCAGGAATGCGAGGCTCCACAGAACTGTGGCTTTTTGTCAGCCTGGCTACAGCGTTAAAGCGTTCTTGTTTTCTTCTATTAGTGATGAATAGTAAGCTGTCCTAGCTTTACGAAGGGCCTTCTTATGTGTCAGCAAACTGTCTCTCCAGGCCCTCTGGGATTCATCTGATTTAGAGGACTGCCACTTCCTCTCCATCCTTCGTGTAGTCAGTTTCAGTGATTGGATATTTGAGTTATACTGAGCCAGCCTCTTCTGATTTGTAGTTTTCTTCTTCAGTGGAGCAATGCTGTTCAAGACTGAGTGTAATGTGTCTGCAGTGTTGTTGACAAAGCAGTCCATTTCTGCACGAGTAATATTTAAGTTGGTACCCCCATCAGTACTTATACATGGGAGTACTGGTAGGATTGCTGTCCTAAACTGCGATACGGCATCTTCAGACAGACATCTGCTGTAGTAGACCTTTTCCTCAGATGCTGATAGGTCTGGAAGAGTGAAGGGATCGTATGTTAAACAATCCACACCTGAGTGTTCTGTTACCTTGTTCTGTTTGTGTGTGTTAGTGTGTATTTTTACAAGGTTATTATGATTAATAACTTGTGTGCTTGATGAACTGTGGGAGGACGTGCGACTGACACCACTTCAATAACATTATTAAGCTTAGTGTGTCTATGTGTATATGTATTCACTATGTTTTTAACAGAGGGCGACAGTCCTCCAGAAGCAGCAGAGGTGTGTAGGACAGCGACTCTGCCTCCTGGCCTCATCCCTGGGTTGTCAGGTTGGTCTTACACAATGTAACAATGTCAGTCACACTTCTGTGAAATCAGCCTGTCCAGTTAGAAAGCAACACTGATTGTGAATCAATTTCAGCTCCTGTTGTGCAAATGGAACAGACAACAGGTGGAAATGAGAGGCAATTTGTTATGGACCCCTAGTCCATCTGAAAGAGAGTGACGTTGTGAGTCCGCGTGGAGGTGTGTCTGAGTCTAATGAATGAGAGCGTGTGAATGTAGGCGGATCCTATGCAAATAGGATGCAAATACGTCGAGGGAGCTCCTACATGAGTGGCTGACTACGGGAGTCCTCCACCAATGATCGTTCTGCAACAGTGGGAGAGCACTACTAAGCCTGTGAATGACTGCATCCCAGCGGAGACTGCTAGAGATACAGGTCGTGTGTTTGCAGTTTTTCCCAGCGCTACAAAGTTTGTTTGTCATGCTGTCGAACCAAGGTTCTGATTGTGAATAACCCTGTGTGTAAACTGTGGTTGTGTGTCGCTACAATGTGTATTTTGTTAAGTGTCTTCTTTTGTGGGGAGACTTCCGGTATGAGGTGTGCGGAGTAGACGCCCCCCGAGCTCGATCGTGCCCATCGGAGCCTCGCACCCAAGCCCGCTACGGGGCAAAAGCCGCGTCCTGTCATCATACGTTTTCATTGCTTCCAAACCAAGGACCTGCTCATCCATGAGGCTCGCAGACGAGGTGACTTGTTCTACAATGAGCACAAGATCCGACTCTACGAAGATTACAGCCCTGACGTCCTGAAGCAACGAGCAGAGTACAAACAATGTATGGCGGAACTTTACAAGCGCGGATACAAACTGGCTCTCCTGTATCCAGCCAGACTCCGGGTCACCCTCCCCAGCGGCGGGAGGACATGGTTCCAGTCTGCTCCAGAGGCTGATAAGTTTATTCAGAACCTGAACCAAGACACGTAAGCCCCTGAGCCTATATAACACTATGCAAACTGAACGTTAAATAGTTTTAACATGTGTTCGAAAAGAGGTGTGCACTCTCCAGTTATACAAGCCAAATGTGATGCTGCTAACCTGGATTAGACAGTTTTTTAGAGTTTTCTACACACACTCATGTTCCACTGTTTAAGTATATTTTCAATAACTTTGTGTTCATAACATTGTCTGCAAATGCCTATTGATCTAGTTGAGGTTTCTCCTGAGGCTTTAAAGATGCAATGTTTTTTTTTTTTAAGTTTAAGTCGTGGGATCAGAGCGATAGATTTGAGGAAGTAGTAAAGAATGTTGAGTCAACTTTATAATTCCTCATTTTCAAGCAAGGCTCGTGGGGTGGCAATTCTTATTCATAAATCAATCCCCTTCTCAGTGTCCACTGTCGTTTCAGACCCTAATGGACCTTTTTTGATTGTTACAGGCAGAATTGGAGCCAATAATCTGGTACTGGCAAATGTGTATGGCCCAAATTGGGATAATGAGGACTTTTTTAAGAAATTTTTCTTCTCTCTTCCTGACCTAAATGCTGTCCCGATAACTCTGATGACCGGTCCTCTAACACGCCTTCAGCTCCATCGAAATCATCTAAAATTATCCAGTTATTCATGGAACAGTATGCTGTCTTAGACACCTGGCGCTTTTTTAATCCTAGCACCAAGCAGTTCTCATTCTTTTCTCCAGTACATGGCACATTCTCACGAATAGATTTCTTTCTCATCGATAACAAGCTCCTTTCCTCGGTCATGTTGTGTTCTTACAATCCCATTGTAATTTCAGATCATGCTACTGTCATCTTGGACATCTCCTTTCCATTCAGATCTTTCTCCCGTTCTCCCTGGTGCTTTAATTCACTGTTACTTTCTGATACTAACTTTATTAGTACAATTAACAGTCGTATTGATCTATTTATATCTACCAATGTCAATCCAGATGTATCTGCAGCAACTATATGGGAGTCATGTAAAGCTTATTTGAGAGGTGAAATAATATCTTATTCTGCCTATCGCAATAAGATCGATAAGGAAAAAAAAGTTTCTCTCTCCAAGGATATTGCAGAGCTGCAGTCAAAGTGTGTGGACGCACCCGATGCTGATGTTTTTAAAGAATTGCTTACGAAGTAGGCAGAATATGACATTTTGGTCTCTAACGAAACGGCAGAATCCCTTTTAAAAACACGCCATAATTACTATGAGTTTGGAGATAAACCAAGTAAATTACTTGCTCATCAGATTCGGCAGTCTTCCTCATCAATGCATATCACTCAGATTAACACAGATATTGGAACGATCATTAACCCACAATCCATTAACAATCAGTTCAGGGGCTTTTACGCTTCATTATACTCCTCCGAGAGCCCACATAGTGAAATACAGTACGACAAGTTTTTTTAATTCTTAAAGTTCAGACGGCACTTTGGGCTACAGGTAATGCCTATTTTGACCCCAGTATATTCTAACCCTCTGTTTTCTCCATCAGTTATTGACAAAGCTTTTTTTATTTGGAAAGACCTAGGGATTGTGTCAATAAAGCAGCTTTACATTAGTGGCACATTTGCCTCTTTCGACCAATTAACCCAGGCTTTCGACTTGCCAGCCACTCATTTCTTTAGATATTTACAAGTCAGAGATTTTGTGCATAATTATTTTCCTGGCTTCCCTGCCCTACCTCCCCCCACTCTCATGGATACTATACTTGCTGTCAACCCAGGTCTCAAAGGTTCTATCTCAATACCATACAATACTCTTAATGAAGGTCAGACAACCTCCTCTGATGCTTTGCGCAACACTTGGTCTACAGAGCTTGGTGAGGATATCACTCCAGCGGCCTGGCAACACGCCCTGAGATGGGTCCACTCATCGTCTGTGCTCGCCATGGGGTTATACAGTGCAAAGTTATTCACAGAGTTCACTGGTCTAAAAGTAAACTTGCTCGAATCTACCCTGACATTGATCCAAACTGTGATAAATGCAATCAAGGACCAGCCAATCTTAGTCATATGTTTTGGACTTGCCCCACCCTCTCTCCTTTCTGGACAGGAGTTTTTGTTTCCCTCTCAGCCATCACGTCTACTCACATTCAACCCACACCATTACTTGTCCTGTTCGGGGTTCTACCCATTGGCCTCTCTCTGCCGTCATATTTTGCCGAGCTTGTTGCCTTTCTCACGTTGTTAGCAAGGCGTGCTATTCTGTTGCGGTGGAAAAGCTCTTGCCCACCCTCTCACTCTCAATGGATAAAGGATGCACTTCATTCGTGCGAGAGCCCTATTGAAATGCAAGCGTTTCTTGTTATTATACTTGACAATTCTTCCGGCTCCGGTATCGCCATTTTGACCCCCTGAACGTGCTCAAAAACTCATCAAACTTGGCACAAAATTGTCCCCTGACGAAAATCGCAACTTGACACTGTCGGTATTGGCGGGCGTGGCCTCATGGCTCTGCAGCGCCCCCTGTAGCAAGTGCTACAGACCTGAAACTCGGTACACTGATGTATCGCCTCATGACAAGAAAAAAAGCCTCTTGGATGAAAATTCCACGACGTACAGGAAGTCCGCCATTTTGAAAAGAACACGCCCTGTTCCAATTTACTCACCCCGCACTTTTGCGAACTCCTCCTTGCTTGATATGGCTGAAAATTGGTGCACTTGCCCTTAGGGGATTCGGGATCAAAAGTTTTCAAAAACGCAGCACTTCGTCATACGGTTTGGCTGTGGTGCCACCACGAAGTTGACCCTTCCCATATGCACAGGAAATGGATGTTTTTGTGGCTGTATCTCCCACATACTTCATCCTATGTGGATGAAAACAAACAGGCATGCTGAGCCTGTCATTCTGAACAGATTGATATGCCAATGAGCTCATACTCTCATAGCGCCACCTACTGGCAGTATGAATTGTGTTCAGGCTGATTATCCATGTTCCACACCTTGTATTTTAATTAACTCCTCCTAGGGAAATACTCTGACAGACCTGAGATTTTGTCACATGGTTCTGAAGACATGGCTAAGCAAAAGTTATCAAAACCGCAGCTCGATGTTACACCGTGTGGGCGGGGCATCGCCACAAAAGTGACCCTTCGCCACCATAGAAAAAGCTGCTGTGTTTCTTGATTTGTTCATCCTACCTGCCTCTTACTCTATCATGACATCAGCCCCTGTGCACCTTTTCATATCACCTCATCGTCATATGTGGGCGTGGCCACATGGCTCAGAAGCGCCCCCTGGAATGAGATCTGCTTCCCCGTTTGACCTACAGACATGAAAATTGGTACGCATATGTATCAGCTCTAGACAAGAAAAAAGTCTCTTTTAGGTATCCTCTAAAACGCACAGGAAGTCCACCATTTCGAAAAAAACTGCGCCATTTTGCATTTTTCACTCCCCGCACTTTTACGAACTCCTCCTAGAGTATTTAGTATCAAAAACGCAGCACTTCATCACACGGTCTGGCTGTGGCGCCGCCACAAATGCAAAATGTGTGGATGAAACTTTACAGTCATGCTGAACATCTGACTCTGCACACACTGACATGCTTATATGTTACAGTCACTGTGCCACCTACTGGCCGGAGGACCTGTCTTTTCTATGTGTGTGTTTTGGTGTACTCTTCTGGCATGCAGACCACAGCTCCTGAGAGGATGAGGGACGATAGGGGAGGCGGCGGCTGCTGGTCCCCCGGACTGCAAGGAGTGCGAGGGCCTGTCATCGCTGCTTGCAGCTTTAATTTCACTTGTGTTTGTCACTCTTTTAAAAGTTGGTTTTGATTTAAGGATAAACAATCTATAGGGTTTATGTTGACATTGTTTGTTTTGGTCTTGTTGTGCTAACGCTCAGCTAATGAGTAGATTTGTGTTTTTTTTTAAGATAATTGGCTAAATTCAGAGCGGGGTTTCTTCCCTAGTTTTGAACTCCAATTGTACTTGTTTTGTTTCGTGATTGTGCCTTTTGTTTCCTACTCAATGTTTTGTATTTTAGTTTGATCGACCAAGTAAAGAAATATTCTGCATACATCATCCTTTTGGTTTATTGTCTGCATCCTCCAAACCCCTAGACATATTGGGGATGTGACACAATTATCAAGACAACCCCTATAAAGGAGAGGTTCTGCAGGTGCTGACCACAGACCATTTCTTTGTTGTCATCCTTTCTGCCTGATGTTTTGCTCACATTTGCACTTTATCAGTGCTCTCACCCCATTAGGTACCGGGATGAGATCCTCCAACCCATTGTGAGACCATATGCTGGTGCAGTGGGCCCTGGGTTCCTTCTGATGCATGACAATGCTAGACCTCATGTGGCTGAAGTGTGTCTGCAGTTCCTGCATGATGAAGGCATTGATGCTATGGACTGGCCTGCCCATTCCACAGACCTGAATCCAATCAAGCACATCTGGGACATTATGTCTCCCTCCATCCACCAATGCTACGTTGCACCACAAACTGTCTAGGAGTTGACTGATGCTTTAATCCAGGTCTGGGAGGAGATCCCTCAGGAGAGCATCTGCCGCCTCATCAGGAACATGTCCAGGTGTTGTATGGAGGTCATACAGGCACGTGGGGGCCACACACTGCTGAGCCTCATTTTGACTTGTCTTGAGGAACTTCCAATCAGCCTGGATCAGCCTGTAATGTGATATTCCACTTTCATTTTGAGTATGGTTTCAAATCCAGACCTCCATGGGTTAATAATTTTAATTTACATTGATCATTTTTATGTTATTTTGTCCTCAACGTATTCCACTATGTAATGAATGAAGATTTTTAACTGGGATATTTCATTCAATGAGATCTAGGAGGTGTTATTTTAGTGTTCCCTTTAGTTTTTTGTGCAGTGTATATATATAATATATATATTCTGATTGTAAAATAAAATTGAATCGAAGTGAAGTGAAGTGAAGTGATTGTAACAGCTTCTAGCTGAGATGAATCAGAAACTCATAAACCAGGAATGTTTACTGTTGGCAGTAAAGGTTATAAAAAACAGTCAGTAAACATTTCCTGGCAGTCTGAGATAGTGAGGCTGATAATCAAGGTGTTGACACAGTAATAACTCTGTAACTGGAAACAGTGCTGGAAGGAGTAATGGTTCCAGTTGCATAGTTTTCAAGAAAATCTGCAAAATAGTTACATATGTGCAAAACCTATAAACCTATATATATATATATATATATATATATATATATATATATATATATATATATATATATATATATATATATATATATATATATATATATTTCTTTTTTTGCCACCAGCCACATAACAACTGTGGAACGTAAGCGGCATGTAGCACATAGCTATCTTATCCTCTTATCCCTGACACCCTTAGAAGGCTCTCTGGTCTTGGCCATAGTGAAGAGTTTGTTTGGATTGATTGACACTTATTTCATTCATGAACATTTAGAACTTTTTTGAAATGCATTTTTCTGGATTTGTTTGTTATTGTTCTGTTTGTTCAAATAAGAAGAAGTCACTATTGAGAAAGCTTCAGCCCACAATTGTTCTGTTACTGCATACAGCACACATTGTGGTGAATAAAATACCCAAACACCCAAAACCACTGTAGGCTAAGACTCCTCCTGTCACCCGCCTCCTGCACTGAGTCCAGAGAACAGCCCAGGACATAGCTGGACTTCCTGATGACTTTGTCCAGCCTCTTCCTTTCAGTGATGCTGCTGCTCCAGCAAACCACACCATACAGGATGACTGATGCCACCACAGAGTCATAGAAGGTCTTCAGAGGTGCCCTTTTCACTCCAAATAACTGCAGGTTCAACCCTCTCCTAGCAGGTAGAACCTGTTCTGGCCCTTTTTGTACAGTGTGTCTGTGAGTCCAGTCTTGTTTGTTGTTGAGGTGAACACCCAGGGGTTAAAGGTTATCTAAAGAAGAACCATAATTGGCTTTGAAATACATATACAGATTTACCAGTTCAATTTACAAAATACTACTAATGACAGACATGTGTTGATTTACAGTTCACTTAAACGTCATCCTTTGAGGAAGTCTTAAACAAGCTCAAAATCTAGTCATGCTCTGCAAGGGAAAAAATTCCTTTCTAAAAATGGAAATGTCTGACAATTACATCATGTCACAAACAAGCTTCTACACCTCCCCCAAGCAGGGGAACCAGTTGAGTTATCACAATGGAAACTATTATGGAAAGACAAAACGGAGGTGTCAGTTTACCAACAGTGAACAATAGTAAACTTGGCCCACTAGCTGACTGACTAATGCCCCAACAAATACCACTTTGACACTCGCAACTCAGTAAAAGCAGACACTGATAGAACACTACACATCTGTTCACATCAGATTTATATTAGAATACACAGTTATCGCTCTGTGAACACACAAATTCTACAACTTAGGGAATTAAACCCCTGAGGTATGGGGTGCTACACACACGCGCACACAGACACACACACATTACGTTTGTTTTCCTCATATCTCAGCGTATTATATAACAAATTCCCAGAACTAGAAACTATGGCTGACTGCTCAATTGTGGAAAGAGCCAGACAATTGCTGGTAACACTATTGTTGTGTTTTCAGTGAGGGCAGGTTTAGATTCTGGCCCAGCATTTCAGGAGGTGTCACCTTTCCAGTCTTTGGTTTTTGCTTAGACTACTCGGGGGAGGTACGATTACAAGAAAGGGTTTTTGAAGGCTGAAGGATCATGTTAATACCAGAAACATCTAAAAAGAGGTGGTACCGTAGACTGAGAGTGAATGCTTGGCAAGATATTTTTGGCAGACTGTAGTTTCATGTAAGACATTTTTAAAGAGTTCCCTATGTGGTCAGGATCGTCAAGTTCAGTGTGAAATAAAACTTTCATGCCTAAACAATGCTGACAAGAAGTCTAGACAATAGTATTTAGTAACAGTGAGAAACACAGAGAGAAAGAGAACAAACAAAGAGGAAAGTCAGTAAACAGGCAACCAACATAAAGTATCTTTAAAATGAAAAAAGTTTTATTTGTAAAGTCATTTGTATATAATTCAGAGACAGAACATTGTATTGTCAGTGGAGCACAAAAACATGAATGTTTGTGAAAATTATTTGTTTATTTAAAGCTGATTCCATTGCACAAGCATTATATTTACAATAGTGTAAGAGGACTGCAGGTCATCATAAGAGTTTGCATAATGGCATGGTCCCAAACATCCTGACTGAGGTACACCACATTCAAATACACTTCCATAAACTACTGTATTTAAAGATCTTCTGTTTTTAGGAAAGTTGTGTTTTACCATCAAATGAATGAATGTGGTGATAATCTGATCTATTCAGGTGGGTGGGCCTAATATTTGCATTTGTTCCAACTGTAAACTATAAAAAGTGGTACGTTGATGAAGATTCTCAGTCATCCAGGTCATATTTGTTAAAAAGATTGAAGCAAGAGAGATAAGATAAGATAAGATAAAACTTTATTAATCCTGAATAGAAATTCTTGTGCCAGAGGTATCAAGTACGTTAAATGCAGTTAAGTACAGAGTATAAGAGTATAAGTGTCACTATAATCCAAATAAGAGTACAGTACGCAGTATGAGCACAATATATGATACATGGATACAAATATGGAGATATAAGGTGCTAAGTAAACATAAATATAGACCAATGGAGGGAATGACAGTGATGCCTGACATGATTATCTAGCTCTTCTCCCTACAGAAAGGGGAGGAGTTATACAGTCTGATGGCCACTGGCAGGAAGGACCTCCTGTGGCGTTCTGTGCTGCTCCTCGGTAGTCTCAGTCTACCGCTGAATGTGCTCCTGTAGGACAGCAGTGTGTCACGCAGGGGGTGAGAGGTGTTGTTACGAATACTGAGGAGTTTCCTCAGTATCCTCCTCTCCGTCACCTCCACCACAGACTCCAGCTCCACTCCCAGTACCGAGCCAGCCTTCCTAATGAGCTTGTTGAGTCTGTTGGTGTCGGCCGTCTTCATCCTGCTGCCCCAGCACACTACAGCGTAGAAGATGACGCTGGAGACCACCGAGTGGTAGAACATCTGCAGCATGGTCTGGCAGACGTTAAAGGATTTGAGTCTCCTTAGGAGATACAGGCGACTCTGTACCTTCCTGTATATTGCCTCTGCGTTTGTGGACCAGTCCAGTTTGTGGTCAATGTGGACACCCAGGTATTTGTAGCTGTCCACAATGTCCACGTTGGTACCTTTGATGCAGACCGGGTTTGGGAGTGTCTGGTGCTTCCTGAAGTCCACCACCAGCTCTTTTGTCTTAGTGACATTCAGCTGCAGGTGGTTTTGTCCGCACCACTCCACGAAGCTGTCCACCACACTCATATACTCCGCCTCCCGACCTCTGCTGGTACAGCCCACAATGGCAGAGTCATCCGAGAACTTCTGCAGGTGGCAGGACTGTGAGCAGTGTCTGAAGTCCGATGTATAGAGTGTGAACAGGAATGGAGACAGTACTGTGCCCTGGGGTGCCCCCGTGCTGCTCACTATCGTGTCCGAGACGGTGTTCCTCAGCCTCACAAATTGTGGTCGACCTGTAAGTGGGGTCTCTACCTGCATGTCCAGGAGCTTCCTCTTCAAAAGGGCAGGCTGCACGGTGTTAAACGCACTGGAAAAATCAAAGAACATGATTCTAACAGTGTTGCCTGCCTCCTCCAAGTAGGTGTGGGCTATGTGCAGCAGGTAGATGATGGCGTCCTCCACAAACTGCAGGGGGTCCAGCGATGGTTCCACAACAGCACGCAGGTGTTTCAGGACCAGCATCTCCAGAGACTTCATCACATGTGAAGTCAGAGCAACTGGTCTGTAGTCGCTGTGTGTGCTTGGATGTTTGGTCTTGGGCACAGGAACAAGGCATGTTGTCTTCCACAGGGCAGGGATGGTCATCAGGCTCAGACTCAGGGAGAAGATGTGCTGGAAGACCCCACACAGCTGTGTGGCGCAGTCCCTGAGTACTCTGGAGTCCATCCGCTTGTCCATCAAAACATCCCTGCAGGGTCTCCAGGGCTTCCGGTGTCCACCTCCGTACCGTTTTGGTGGTCACCGGCTGCCGCTCTACTGCTGGTATATACTGCTAGCAAACAGTTTATGACATAAATCACTAGTATGAACCAGACTAATGATAATAGAGGAGAGGTACTGTGTGAGGGTGAGAGGGGGATTTGAGGGGGCAGGGAACTGCTTAGTGGATCATGTGTGTGTACCCTGACAGCAAGTGACTGTATCTATACCTATCAGCCCTACACACTATGTTTAAGGCTAACTATATATACCCAGATTGGTAACTGGTTCCATAGTAGAGGTGCCTGATAGCTAAAAGCTCGTCCTCCCATTCTACTTTTATGAATCCTAGGAACTACAAGTAAACCTGCACTCTGAGAGAGTGTTCTATTAGGAACATATGGTACTATAAGGTCCTGCAGATATAATGGAGCTAGTCCATGTAGAGCCTTGTAGGTAAGGAGAAGGATCTTGAAGTGTATTCTTGACCCCACTAGGAGCCAGTAAAGCTAGAACAGCAGAGATATGACCCCATTTGCTGATTCCTGTCAGAACTCTAGCTGCAGGCTGTTGATGGAGTAATGTGAACATCCTCATAATAGTGAGTTGCAGTAGTCCAGTCTTGAAGTAACAAAAGCATGCACGAGTTTTACAGCATCACTCTGAGAGAGGATGCTCCTGATCTTAGCAATATTATGGAGGTCAAAGAAGGCGGTCTTAGAGACCTGTTTAATATGAGGAATAAACATGTTTTGATCAAACTTGGACCCAAGAGTCATGGGTCCAAGTTTGGATACAATATGTCAAAGCACTGCAGAAATATGAGCTCATTTCCTGTCATCAAATTTGATTGACCAAAGTGGGCGAACGCTTTAAAACCCAAAGTCAAAAAGTGATAACTTTTGTGAGGCTTAGTCTAAAGATGAAGTGTACCTGCTTTCGTGACAATCGGACAAACTATGCGACCACTGAAAATTTAGTTTCACTTTAAAAAAAAAAAAAAATGGCGGAAAATCTTACTAAAATGACATCATACGATGCATTGGAATCGACGGTACCAGTTGTTTAAAAATTGGTCTCACAGATTAGTTACAAAAGAGTTACAGAAAAGTTACAGACATTAATGCACCTCCAACTTTGACCAGTCAGGTAGCGCTAGAGCATGGGTGGTGCTGACATGAAACTTTGTGAAGAATAATCATGGTACTGATCTGAATCAGTGTACCAAATTTCACAACTTTTCCCACAGACTGTTCTATGGGCTATAGGCATCCCATGAAAATAACTGCTGCTAGACAATGCCTCTGGTTGAGGGAAGTGACAATATCATTTTGCCGGAGCTAGAGCTACAGACTGTTTGTCTTATTTTTAACACTTTATCTGTGAAAAAACATTCAAAGTCATTGCATGACTTTTCATTTTCATATGATTCTTTCTGATCACCTCTCCTACTTTGTTGGGATTAGCAGGGGCAGTCAATTTAAACACAACACAATAATGATCAGAAAGAGCAACATCAGGTTATGGGAAAAATTACAGAGCACCGACATGACTGAGACCCACTCTATAGTTTTCTTGGCGTGCCTGTGACAACAGTCTCTGTTTATCTCAGCAAGTATGTGTTTGAGTACTTCCTGGGAATGACCAGGGAAAATCCCTTTATGTGAATCTATGCAAATCAGCAACTAGTAACTTATCGGCTGTTTGCTCAGGAGCAGAAAGTTAACTCACCTAACAGGTGCAATGTAATGTTGCATTATTGCAAGGTTAGATACTGTTTCTCTTAGACTGTGACAGGGGTCGGTATTGTATTTTAGTGTCCTCGGAGAAATTCTCATCTCACTGATTTTGCTGATGTTTAGTAGACAGATCATGTTCTTGTAGACCGATGGAAGAGTTGAATACGTGTAGACAGCAAGCTGAAATTATACAGGCAACTGTGAAGACCAATCCAGGGTCAGCTGGAGAGCTGAGAACATTTGAGGTTTGGAGAATAAAAAGAAGACTAAGGGATAGCAGTTGTAGCCACTGTATTGGCATGCCAGCAGCAAACTAGAGGACAGCCAGAGACAGTTGTGGAGCACACCCTGCCATGGTAATTTGGTACTACACACAACACAAAGAGAAAAACACAGATCACAGGTCAGATCTGGATCTGCAATCTGTAGGGGGGTCTGTGGGGTCTACTCAAAAGTGGAATACTAGTTTTGTGCTTAAACATCATGTTATGTCACATACTGTCTGGGAAAACCAAAGCACACTGTCAACTGAGGTGAGGACAAATTTCCCATTTTTCACATATGAAAGTAAAAAATACTAATACTATAACTAAATATTTTTTGTAACTGTCTGCTTAAACCTGTCACAGTACTTGAGTATATGCAATATTAGACACATAGAATCTGTTGATTAATGGTTGTTCAATTTGTGATTGTTTTTTGAAAGAACAAAGAAAAAACTCAAAGGAGAAGAAATTGTCAGGAAAAACAAGAAAAACAAGAAATGGCAGCACACCACCTGACGATTGAGGGAGGTGAAGTTGGCCAATTTATATATATATATATATATATATATGCGGGACACCGACTGACATAGATGTGTAAGTAGTAGTAAAGAAGAAGTTAAGCGCATCACTCCAACTGAACCTCTGTATGCTGTCCCTAACTGTTGACCAACACTTGTCAATCTACCAGACGCCAGCTGGAAGAAGATTCAGAGCTCTGATGAACTAAGACGACACACGTAAACTAACAGTTTCCATTGCAATTCTGTTTTCAATTTTGTTTCTGTCGATTACAACAGAGGATTCTCCCTCACAAAAACATATGCCTTAACACTTTCCACGGTATTGTTTTCACACACTTTATAAGTTGTGACCTGTTTTTATGGGAACATTGCTACTGATGCACTGTGTGTTGTTTTGTTGGTACTCTCATTATCATACTCTATTTTTTGTAGTTTTTACATCGCTTATGTTAGGTTTAGCCCCTCTTTGTATCCATTGCTGTCCATGTATAACCCTGTTTCTGCTGATGTGACTGACAAATGTGTATGTGACAGATAAAGAGAAACTGCACTTTCATCGCACTCATAGAATGTCACAGACTGCAGCCAAAAGTTGAAGGTTTGATTGAGAACAGCATCTGAAGATGAGACTGAGTGCAAGGCAAAATTCCTCTTCTGTGATGTTTTTAAAGGATGTAACCGCCTCCTGCTCAGTGGGGAACCATATTGAACTTGTTCTTCAGCTTGATAAATAAGGAAAGTTGATAGTAAGCCCTCCAGGTGAACATCCAGGGAATGGACATTGAGCAGGTGGACTCTTACAAATACCTGGGTGTTCACCTCAACAACAAACTGGACTGGACTCACAACACAGACGCACTGTACAGGAAGGGCCAGAGCAGGCTCTACCTGCTGAGGAGACTGCGGTCTTTTGGAGTGAAAGGGGCACTCCTGAAGACCTTTTATGACTCTGTGGTGGCATCAGTCATCATGTATGGTGTGGTCTGCTGGAACAGCAGCATCACTGAGAGGGAGAGGAAGAAGCTGGACAGAGTCATCAGGAAGTCCAGCTCTGTCCTGGGCTGCTCTCTGGACTCAGTGCAGGAGGTGGGTGACAGGAGGGTCCTGGCAAAACTAACATCCATGCTGGACAATGAGTCCCACCCCCTGCAGGACACCCTGTCAGCCCTGCAGAGCAGCTTCAGTGGCAGACTGCTCCACCCTCGGTGTGTGAAGGAGAGATACAGAAGGTCTTTCCTTCCTGCTGCTGTCAGACTCTATAATAAACACTTCTGATAGGAGCAATACTTACACACCACAGTGTGCTTTTATTTTACTGTTATTTATTTAGTTGCACTATGTACAGTTTATATACCATTTCTACCTCCACTCACCTGTGCAATAACTGTTAAATATGTAAACTGTTTATAATGTATATATCTTTTATTGGTAGCCTATTTTATATTGTATATATCTTTTTCCTAACTTATCCCTTGCTGTCTGTATGCCGTTGCAAAAATGCAATTTCCCCATTGTGGGACTAATAAAGGTTTCTTAATCTTAATCTTAATCTTAATTGTTCATTGGGAAGTATAAGGAAATGTGTGGAATGTAACATCATTGTGATTTAGAATGTTATTTTGTCATGATAGTTTGTCTTTTGTATTTAACGGATGAATAATGCATCTGTATGGTCTGTACTGTATATAGTTCATTTATATATCTAGCCTTATTAAGTACAGATTTAGCAAATAAATTATTATATCACAGATCAACTTTAGAGCAATGCCCAACTTTAACCACAAGAGGGCAGTCCATACCTTCTGACTGTGATATTTTTATTCACCGATCAACCACAACATTATGACCACTGACAAGCGAACTAAATAATACTGATTGTTGTGGTGCTGATCCATGGCCTTGATCTTACAGCTGATATGATAATAATATTTTATATATATTTATATATATTTTGTATAACATTTATTCTCCATTGTTGAATTTTTGTGTTCACTTTGTAATTTAATTTCGACATTTTCCGTTATGCAGTGTTAAATAAATAAAATTAAGAAAAAAATCTAATAAAACTGGAGCTCTGTGAATAAGCTGCTTCAAATTTTACTTGAATTTTACTTAAATGAATTCATAGTGGTAAGTATACCAGCGATGTGTCTCGTAAGTCACGATTGCCAAAATACGTGTAGAGATGATACACCGTCCCTCTGCCAGACCCATAGGGCAGACCTTTCTCTCTCCTCAATCCTCTGTCGTCCAGATGAGTTTTTAGATGGCGCGCTGGGATTGATTTCCTGGTCAGAGGGAGGAGAGCCGAACTGCAGACTCGTGTACAGGTTGTGGACAGGACAGAGGCGGTCCTTATTGGTCGAGTCAATTGTCAATCGAAAGGTTAACGTACCCATTTTGGAAATATTATTGTTCTGTTCTTTACATAAAAACGGGAGACTTTTTGAGAAATGCGTGATATAAATCGCAAAAAAATCTGCTAATTCGATTAATGCAACAGCAAGAAATTGATATTTAAGGATTAACAAATATGTTTTTTGGAATGCAATGTAAAAAGACCGTTTTTTGAGGATGTTATGTATTGTTGGATTTCTGAGACGCTGCTAAGGTGAGTGGCATACAGCGTTTTGTATACAGCTGGTTGTCTGCATTGTTTGTCTGCTGTGATTAAACTAAAAGACTGTGGTCAAGCCCATCACCGCTCCTCGCATTTGCGTGGTCAAATCAGACGCTTGTTTGTTTTGAGTGCGCACTCCATCTAACATTTACGTTAGATATCCTTGCTTTATTATAGTAAAGCAAGGATTGCTTTCGGGTTTCAAATGAAGAGAACAGTAAATATTGGTGTGAATATGCAATTAAACAAACAAACAAAAACAACAAAAAATACAAAATAATAATAATAAATGAATCTATTAAAACTAAGTATAACAGCCAAATAAGTGCCCCACCAGGCTAATATTTTTTTGGAATCACCCATTCTTAGATTACTATGCTATGAAATACATCCACTGCCATATTTGTGTTCTGTACTCTACAATCCTGATATTATCCTGATATAACATCACTAGTAGGCCTACTACAACTATTAAGTATGTCTGCCGTGATTTCCAGTAATCTTCGCATCTAAGTCTCTTTGTTCAGGTTTGTGGTGGGATGAAAAACTAAAAAGTATTTTATGATCCTCATATTTTAGCAAACTACTTTCTAAGAAAGACGGACACCTACAAAAGTAGTGCTTTAACTGGAGTTCCTGGTTCTGCTCTCTACTAAAACACAATACAGATCATTCTTATAGTCTTCCCTGTTCATATGTGTTATGTGACAAAATATTAAGCAATGCACCAAGCTATATCAGACTCCTTGGGTACTGAATTACTGCCAAATTGATTACTCAAACCACTGTTTTCTCCACAACAACCTCAAAGGCTTTATAGGTGTGTGTGTGTTGGACACAGAGAAGAAAAGTAAAAAAAGAGGTATTTAGTCAAAAATGTTGCCATCAGTGTGGCTGGGACATTGAAATTCACTTCACCTGCACTGTGCATTTGGGGAGATGCTCAGTTACACAGAACATTGTGTCTGAGAGGGAAAACGAGGGGACACAGAGAGAGAGCAATAAATGAGAATACAGACATACATAAACTAATATCAACCAAATGCATGTAAGTGTTGCCTATGTATGTCATCGAAGGCTGCAGAATTGTGAATTACCCATGCGGGGGACTAATAAAGGATTATCTTATCTTATCTTATTTCACAAAAATGTTTTTGTATGCATCACTGAATAACAATGGCAGTAACATAAAGATGTGCAATTGAATTGTAACTTAAATGAGAATTGTTATAGTAAAGGTATTTTCTTGGTCTTAGCTCAGCTCAAAGTAAAAATGAATTGCTTCAGTTTGTTTTAATAGGATCTCTGCTTCTCTCTGAGCATCTCTTTTGTTTCTCCTTCTCCATCTTTGTATTACTTGCTTTTCTGCTTAGGGAGGGATTCACTCCATAATCCTTGTGTTCAATTGGCTCATGCCTCATGCTTGTGTCTTTGTCTGTGAAAAGGAGGAGCAATTCTGAGACATCACACCCTTCCACCCATTCACTGCCTCTTTCTCTCCTTGCCTTTATCTCCTCTGCATGCTCTGCGACTGACAGTCGATGGGTGGTCATGTGATGTTATAATACCCAGGGATTTTCTACCACGCATGCTCTTTACATTCCTTTCCTTCCATCATCATCACTGCTGAGAAGAGGTTGCTTATTTTTGTCCTGCAGAGTCCCTGGTTCTGCTGTTGTGGATCTTTTGTTTGCCAACGGTGATGTGACACCAAAGAGTGTGTGAGGGCTCAGTGGTTCCATCAGACACATTGGAATACATCTTCAGTGGTAACAGACAGCAAAGACATGGATGGTAAGCAACATGGTTGGTGTGTTTATTAGAGTTGCTGTTGAACTTATGTAACCATCTGTTGTTATTAGTGGCGCTCATGGTTTTTGTGAATGAACACTGACAGCATGCTAAAATAAACACAGAGTAGCTGCTAAATGCATAAGAGCAAATGTGAATGCATGCCAGGAATTAAAAAAATTAAAATTAAAATTATGGTTTTGAGCATTTGTTTGTATTTTTTGTATTATTGTATTTATCAGTTTTGCTACAGTCATTTTATTTCCTGCAATTCTGCTCAACTGGATGTAGACTGTAATCTTGTCATATGAAACATTATTATTATTATTATTATTATTAGTTTATCTGGACACACAGTATGTATAACAGTATGTGACCCACAGGTCAAAACATGCAAAAGTTTTTTTTAAAAAATATCATACTGAGAAGCTAAAGTCTCGCTTTTCTCTGCATCGGTTCTTTGTGGAATAGATTCCAAAAGTTGTTCAAAGTGCTCCAACTAGACTACATTTTACATTTAGATACTTTATGAATCCCTGAGGAGAATTCAAAATTTGTGCCATAAGTATACAATAAAAATGTTATTTTAGTGCTAAGGTCATAAATCCAAGCCATTTTTGAGTTTTTGAGTTGTACAGCCTGATTAATAGGGGTACAAAACAGCTCAAATGAAAACAAACAAAATATACCTCAAGTGACAAGTGTCAGAGGAAACAAACCTGGAATTAGAAATGGAACATTTGGAACATGCTACAAAACAAGGCAGTAAGAAAACAGACATGTAACTTGTGGGCGTGTCTGCATGCCATTTGGCAGGGCTCTGTTGAATGCCACATGTCAGCGTACACTAATCCTGGTCAATTCCTTTCCAATCCTCCTAGCAGAGCTGGTCAGAGGCAAAGCAGGATGAGAAGGCTTTGATTCAAGCCCTCAGTCCCATTCTGTGATCACTGTCTATCAAGATATATATTGTGAATTGGTCTTATGATCTGTGCACTGATGTTGACATATTGTGTAGTTTTAAGTTGAATTTGCTAAACTTGTGAATTTGAAGTGAACTATCCAATTGTTTGACAGCCAATAATCTGTGACCAGACGTGATCCTAACAGTATTTAACTTTGTGGAGGAGAGAAAAGAGGAAGCTGTAGGTGGTTTACAATGAACCACCTGTGCAGCTGCTCTGTGTTAGCTCTGGGATAGGTGTACTCTGCCTCTTACCCAGTGGCAGGTTTCCTACAACCCTGTGTAGGGCAAGTCATAGGGTGAATAGATGAATATGTTTACTTTCAAAGTAGCATATCAAATCAAATCCAGTTAAACTTTATTTATATAGCACCTTTCATACAGTATACTGTAACACAAAGTGCTTTAAAAAAATAAAATAAGACCCCCAGACACACACCCAAAAAACATACCATGCACACACACACCCGCACCCATACACACTTTTACTTAAATTAAAAACAAAATAAAAACAGGATAAAAGGATAAAAAGATACGGACCAAGAAAACGCCATCATAACTTGTAAGGTTTGCAATGTGAAGAAAAATGGATATGTGTGTGGAAATACACACCAATGAAATCCATAAAATCAAAACAGTCTAACAAACAATAAAACAATACAACTTAAAATGAGCTAAAAGTACTAACAGACCTGTGCATAAAATAAATAAATAAAAGCATTCATAAAATCTAATGAGTTAAAACCACATAATAAAATAATAAAAACATAAATAGGTTAGAGCTAAATAGGAATGTAACATAATTAAGTAAAAGCCAAGGTAAAAAGGTAGGTCTTAAGTTTACTTATAAAATGTCCACACTAGCTGCTGCCCTCAGGGCCTCAGGCAGGCTGTTCCACAGACGAAGGCCATGGAAAGAAAACAATGACTCGCCGTGCGTTTTTGTCTGTCCTTTTGGAATTGTTAAAAGGCCAGTGCCAGAGGTCCTGAGGGGTCTAGAGGGTTCATATGTTAAAAACACATCAGATAAAAAGAGCATGAAGAGATTTATAAACTAGTAAAATGATCTTAAAATCAATTCTGAAGCTGACAGGAAGCCGATGCAGAGACTTTAATATTGGTGTGATGTGTTCTCTCTTCCTGGTCTTAGTTAGCAGGCATGCAGCCAAGTTTTGCAGTAACTGTAGATGGCTTAGATTCTTTTTTGGGAGACCAGAAAGAAGAGCATTGCAATAATCTATTCTAGATGTAATAAAAGCAGTGTCTCTGCATTGGCTTAAAAAAGGAACAGTCTACAAGATATTTTACAGATCAAACTATCAAAACTAAGATCTGCATCGATGATACCTCCGAGGTTTTTCACTTGATGAAGAGGATTAAGCACTGCTGCTCTCAGTTTTGCCATTTTCTCTCTCTCAGCCTCAGATCCAATAATTAAAACTTCTGTTTTGTTCTGATTGAGCTGCAAAAAGTTTTCTGCCATCCCCCCCTTGATATCTAAAATGCAGTTAAAAAGTACCTCAATGGGCCTGGGGTCATCAGGAGACACGGCAACGTAGAGCTGTGTGTCATCAGCATAGCTGTGAAAATTTATCCTGTGCCTCCTGCTGACATCACCAAGGGGGTAACATATTAAGATTAAAAGGGTGGGGCCTAAAACTGAGCCTTGGGATACTCCACAGGTCAGTCTATAGCTTTTGGATGAGGA
Source organism: Parambassis ranga (assembly GCF_900634625.1). NCBI lineage: Eukaryota > Metazoa > Chordata > Actinopteri > Ambassidae > Parambassis > Parambassis ranga. The sequence goes on from NC_041026.1 coordinate 31,358,918, forward strand.
TTCCTTTATGGTGATAAAAAATTCTCTATCTGTGAGATAGGATTTAAACCAGTTAAAAACAGTTCAATCATGAGAGACTCAGCGAACTGAATGAGAAAGATTTATTAAGTACAAATTTTGGATGTGCATTGGCGTCCTAGACCCCATCGTGAAGACCACATCCGGAAAGGGGGGAAAACGCAAGAGGAGAGGCTGCTGGATCATAAGATCCCCCCGGGGTCTAGACCTGGTGGTGGTGGAGAGCTGGAGGGCAGGAAATAGGAGGCCTTACTGGCGTGGATCTGGTGGTGCTTGGGGTGGAGGAGGGTTGCCGGGTTCGATCAGAAGACAGCTGGAGAAGAGACGAAGACTTTTAAATTTCGTGCTAAGCTGTGATTGGTCAGGAGAGGGATGGAAAGCGACAGCTGATTGGTGAGGGAGGTGCTTTCTATTAAGCACCTGACTAAGAGAGCGGAAGAGAGGGGGAGCAGAGGAGTGAGGGATAGAGGGAGAAAGATTAGGAAGCGGATAGGGATAAATGGTGAATGATGGGAAATAGAGTCTTCCTGATTGAACTTACGCATTACCAGTAAGGCCAACCATATCATGAAGTCTGTTTAAAAGAATTTCGTGGTCTACTGTGTCAAAGGCTGCACTTAGGTCGAGTAACACAAGGACGGAGAGGTTTCTTATGTCAGCATTTACCCTAAGATCATTTACAACCTTGACCAGTGCCGTCTCAGTGCTATGATTAGTCCTAAACCTGACTGAAATTTCTCAGATATATTGTGTGAAGTTTGTAAAGGTTGCCTCATAATCACCTTTTTACATGGCTGTTTTAGAAATGGGAGAAAAGAGGTTATTATTTCTCATCACATATAAATGTCATACATGTATATTTGTCACCTGCCAATCTACGCTGCGGAGGTGTGGGATCCCTGTGCGGAACATTTAAATGTCTCCACGAAGGGCACACGGGAGGACACAGGAGACACATGGAAGACACGGGTGGACGAGTGGACTTTTTCCTGAAAGACGCCGGCATGTGGAGCAGCATTTGGGCCGTTTCCCTGGCTGGATTTACCGTGATTTAATTTGGAATCTACAGACATTGCGGATTTACCAAAGACAGTGGATTACCCCAGGACTTGGTGAGATCGCGTTTTATTCTTTTTTAATGGAGCGACGTCTCATCGAGGAACTGCTGATCTAGTCCTCACGGAGGGATACGGGTTCATTTGGACCGTTCTCTCGAACTCCCAACTACAAATATTCTGTATATATTATTTGGGGACTGATCGGGTTGCACTAAACTGTGGGGGTTACAGGGGAGAAACTTTGTGGAAAAAGACCGGTTGTGTCACGCGAGCTGATCACCTGTGCTCTGCCTGCAATACAGCGTGAACTCTAAACAATCGATTTCTGGCTCCTCTGTGTTTTTGTAAATATTATTAGGATTTTGGTGTGGTATGTGTGGCTTAGCCTGGCGGTTTTTATTAACAGATAAACCAGCAGCAGCAAAATAAGACCCGCCCTTGAGAATAGTGCGTTGTGGCGTTTTCCTGATTTAAAAAAAACAGGTGAATTGTTACAAGTTGTTTAATTGATTAAAAACAAGTTTCTCTAAGATCTTACTTAAAAATGACAGGTTGGATACTGGTCTGTAGTTGTTAAGAACTGAAGCATCTAGATTAGAATTTTTCTGAGGGACCTTCCCGAAGGGATTAATAAAGTATGTTCTTGGAGCATCAACCAGGACAAAAGTCCCCAGTGTTTCCTCAAAAGCAGACAAGGCTTCAGGCAGTTTAAAATCCATGACATGATGGTGACATGGGTTTGATTTGATTTTATCTATTTTGTCTCTGTCTCATATTGTAATGTCAGGGTCCAAACAGCGTAAACAACAAAAGTCACTACCACTCTGATTGCCCAAAAACACAAGAAAATAAACAATAAATAAATATAGGCACTTCCAAAAAGTGAAAAAAAACATCACTCAACAGTGCTGCATTGATGACAGTTTTGTGGACCAACGAAGACGTTACTCATTTTACATTTTAAAAGCTGAGAGCAGAAAAATCTTGTTCAAAAAGCCCACTAACTTCAGGATGAGGGGACAGAAAGTGTCAACGTGAAAAAAATATTTTTTTAAAAAAGGGTTTTCTTATATTCGGCTACACTCTTTGCAGCAAAATAAAAGGTGGCTTAGTGAGGACAACATGCATAATACGTAAGCAGTAGCCATGTGTCTAGCAGGTAAATCAAATGTATATTGGTCAAAAAGACCAAAGTAACAAAACTGGCAAGAGAAACTTTGTCGTTAAGAGGATTTCTGAGTATTGTTTTTTTTTTGAGCTGGCTTTTTAAATCTGTATTTCAGACTGAATAAAAGTCTGTACCGTAATTTGGCTATGGGGAAATATGTTTTTTTTCCCTCTCTTTCTACACCCCACCCATTCTCAACTAGGCTGCTTGACAGCAGAACAAAATGAAACCATAAAGAGAAAAGAGCAAGACAGAGATGGGAATTTGACAAACAACAAAATAGAGTTAAGGAGTGAAAGAATGGGATTAAGTTGTCAGGAAAAAGACTAAAACAAAGCTGCTAGAAGGGGTAAATGTTTGCATATTTGCTCTTGCATGCTAAATAAATGAGAGAGACGATGCTGAGAAAAAGGACAGAAATAGTCAGGTAGACAGAGGTAGACGGCAGTAACTGTAGGTGAAGGGGAGGGGGTGATTGCTCTAGTGCTTTGGAGGTTTCAAATTTCTCTTCTTTCTTTTCTGTGCTCACATGATTGAATCTTTTTCTTTCTTTTGCTCTCTCCTTATTTTCTCCAGACCAGTGGGACTTTCTACAGACCGTTTCAGCAAGTTCCAGCATGTTGTAGGCAGCTGTTACCAACAAGCAGACTGAAGTAGCAAAGACTGAGGAAACAAATTGGAGAAGAAGCCAGAAATTATGATAGAAGGTACATTTTTCTCCATATGTTCCTTATTTAACACACTGAAAGAAGAGAAATAGGGGGTATTACAAAGATTGATCAGAAGTTAAGTTGAGCCGTCTAAGACACAACTGTGTAGTCTAAAGTCTGCACAGTTCTGTCCATTTTCTGTCTGGGATAAAGTTAAGTGCATAGTGTGTGGATCATGTAGCTGAGGCCAGCCTTGCTACTGAAGGACTGTTTTTCTGTAAATGTTTATAATATGCATGTTTTTTCCTAATAGATCCCACGTAGAACAACAACTGTTTTGTTTTGAAAAAAAAAAAAGCAACAAACTCTTTTTATTTTACACCACATCTCAGTTATGTTGTGGTTAATGTATTTTCATTCATTTTGACATGCTTGTTGGTAGTGTACGACATATTGCATATCTAGCAGATGACTATGTTGACTATTGTCAACAGTAGTCAGTGTTGGGAAAAAATGTAATTGGTTAGAATTACAAGTTACCCTGTTATAAATGTAATAATGGTGTAACTATTTCAATTACTTTATGAAAGTAATGTAACTGATTACATTTGATTACATTTTAATTACTTTTCTTAATTTTGAATGAATGCTCTCAACTGTTCCATATTCATATTTTAAAACCTTGCAGCAGCAGCCTTAACTTAGCCAACATTAACACAATAATAAAATAAATCACTAAACTGAATTTCAGTATCTCTTTTTACTGGCAGACAGGCTAGACCATACACACACACACACACACACACACAAAAGGGTCTATTGTGGTGTATCTTGATCCATAAACCAACTTAAACCTAAAACACCAGGTGAAGTGTTAACAAGGAAACATCATTTTAACATATCTGAATGTAAACTTTCACAGCAGTCAATGTACTTTGGGCAAATGCAACCAGATCAGTGTTTATACTCTTGAAGGTTCAAAGTTAAAAAGGACATAGTGTGCAGACAGGACAGCATCCTGTGATACGCTGAGTCCTGCTGCTATCTTGTTTCAGAGCAGGTTCAGGTTCACTTGGGAAGTGCTGGCTGATTCATCTTCCCTCTCATCAGGCGGACTGGATGTGCTCAACAGGACCCTTGTGTGTTTCCTCAAAAAAAGTGGATTGAAATGATGATTAGATCATTAGAATTATTATACTTTTTCTTCTACAAAAAACAAACAAACAGATAAAACAATGGAATACAAATAATTAAAATGTGTGGCATCAAGTGTGTGTAATGTAATAGAAAGTATGATACTATGTTGACCTAATGACAAAAGTGCACTAACTCAGCCAGTAGCCTACTGCTTAATAAAGTAACCCAGCTAACTGATGTCGATAAAACACACCTTCAATAGTCATCTCAATTAACTAAGATTACACCACTAGGTGGTGCTAGTGATTAACATTTAACATATAATGGTTAGGCTAAATCTTAATAACACTCTCACAATGCAAACTTTATGATACTAAAGCTGATTTTATCACATACTCTGTTTCTGAAACTCACAGAGCAGCTGGACCGCTACGTAAACAAAGTGGGTTGACTCAGTAAAGGCACAGACGAGGCTGTGGTTAGCAAGCTAGCTACTAGCTAGCTATACCCCCTCCCCTCCCGTATACAAAACCCTATGACTTTGAATCATGTTATGTATTCAACACAACGCAGGAGAAGACACACGGAATGCTGGCTCTGCTCACATTTTATTTAGCCTAATGTGAGAACCTTCAGTTACTATGCTGTATTACAGCTGTATAGACGTCGATGTGGACGGATACATACCCGTAGATGCATCTTCAAGACTGCTTAGATGTCGACAGCATCTTAACTGCAAACACTCCTTGCACTGCACAGTAATGTGGCCTTTATCTGCGGTTTGGGTCAAATGTCTTCTGAATCTCCAACACATGAACGCGTTCTTCTTTGCCATTGCTCCTGTCTGACAAATCGTGCTAGCAGCATCAAGGCAACAGGTGATGACAGATGAGATGAGAACCAATCAGAAGGCTGCCGGTATGCAGTTTAGACAGATGATGCGCCATGAAAAAATAGGGATGTCCCAATCAGGTTTTTTTGCTTTTGAGTCCGAGTCTGAGTCATTTGATTTTGAGTATCTGCCGATACCGAGTCCCGATCCGATACTTTCAAGATTCTCTATAAAGGCGGTAAATAGGATTTCAGACATGCAGCAGCTCATTGAGACCTCGCACCAAAAGCAACTGTCATACCTAGGCCTGTCATGATAACAGATTTTGCTGGGTGATTAATTGCCAAGAGAAATTATTGCGATAATCGATAATATTGTCGTTTTGAGATCATGTTCAACTAATGATAACGACATATAATGCAAGTACACCCTTTCAAAGATCAATAAACTTTATTTCTAAAGAACATTTAACACTGGAAAGGCCCCCAATCATCAACATTATTATTATTGTTATTATTAATGATATTAATATTAATGTTGATATTATTATTATGAGTAGTGGTAGGCCTATTACCATAGCTTATCTGAGCATAGTCAATGGAGTTAAGTCAAACCAACTACGTCATGAGCAACAGAGCCAAACAACACCCACTCTCTGGGAGTGGGCTCACCTGTATGCACATGTGCTTGTGTGCGGCGCTGTGACGCACCGTGGCGACGCAGACAGCGAGCTGACCGTGTTCTGCTCAGAACATCCCGTAAACGTTACACAATGAGTTAAGAAAATAAGAACTACCTGTTGATTTGACACATTTTAAGACAGAAGCGCGGGACATATAAAGTCCGACGGCCTTTATACGCTACGACGCACCGGAGTGACGCCTTTTGTCATCCCGTCTCTTTGGCAGCGAGAGGAAGAGAGAGAGAAAGAGAGGAAAACAAACTAGCATGCAAATGTAATTTATCGCGGCCGAAAAACTTATCGACCCCATTTAATTTATCGTGCAATTAATTGATTTAGTGTTTATCACGACAGGCCTAGTCATACCCCTACACTACAGGACACAGAGCCACCCTGCACAGAAGGCGTTAACTTTGAGAGCCCTAATAAATATATATCCGAGTCCTGATCGGGAGGTAACATCCGATTCCGATCGAGTCTGAAATCACATAATCGGGCCGATTTCCGATCACGTGATTGGATCGGGACATCCCTATGAAAAAATATTCATTAATTCAAGCTTTTCTGAAAGTTGTTCAAATGTAATTAAAATTGTAACCGTTGAAATTTTCAAAAGAAAGAAAAGTAATTTAATTACATACTTTTCTCTAGTATTGTAACTAATTACAAATACGTTCATTTTGTAAATAAATTTTGTAACGGCGTTACATGTAATTCATTACTCCCCAACACTGACAATAGTAAATGATTATGAAATTATTAAACAATGATATTTCTAACAGAAATTAATAAGTCCCAGGCTCCACTCATTTGACAGTGAATTTTCCTTTGAAGTTGATATTTTACTGTTTTTATGAGACAAAGTTTGGTTATTTGTCAATGACTTTGTCTCATAAAAACAGTAAATTATTAACTTGGAATGAAAATTCACTGTCAGCAGTATATAGCAAAGGATGCCAACAGTCACCCTCTCGCAATATTAACACCACATTAACAGTTTGAGTGTTTATGTTGTTTAATGTGGCACATGAATGAATGCTGCTAGGTTTCAGAACTCCAGTGTATAATACTTCAAACTTTGTTAATTGTGCAATTCAATGCAATTTATTTCTATTGTTTTTGTAAAGTGACGTTCAAAATTTAAATTATGTCTAGGTACTCTAGAAAACCAGAGCCTGACTCAGCTGACAGTGACAGGGAAACCCACGCTTTAATGTAAAGAAACCTTGACTGGGCTCATATGGGGGGACTGTCCTGCTCCAGGACGATAGAGGAGATGATTATGTTAATGATTAGGAAGATTTTAAGTAATACTAGAAAAGCATTTCCTGAAGAAAATGCAAGTTTGATTGCTTTGAACACTGACATGAAGGATTGCTCTGAATTGCTGGAGAATCTGCTATCTGAATTGAATTTGCTGAAACACAGTTAAGAATTTAAAAAAATGAAGCTCTTATTTTGAAAAGCAGAAAATGTTTTAATATTAGACAGATATGAAAGAGAAACTGCTGAAAACAAGAACAGTATGAAGTCATTGATCTTAAAGAATAGCCTGGAAATATGAAAGGTCTGAGGCTGGAATAATACCATAACATTATAAGAAGCACATGCTGTGTGATTGTAATGTGGAAAAGTAGTATACAGCTGAATCGTGATCAAAATAACAGATATAATGCTTAAAGTGTGATAAAGACTACAAATATGGCTGCTACGCATGAGTCTGTGTGTCTGCCTGTCACCATGGTAACAACTCTGCCTGCCTATATAAGCCCAATTAATGTTGGAGAGACACCTGTGTGAATCTCCTTTTACGCCTCTTGGGGCATATCCCATTTATTTTGATGTGTGTGGCACCCAACAACTGCAACAACTACATCGTGTGTCCAAACCAAAGCTGAACAGAATGATGCTTGAACGGTTTCTGTAGCTGAAAGCATGTGGAACATGTTACATGTCAAAGATGAAGGTGGTTTTGGAGGCTTCTCTATAGACTCCCATGAAAAGGGCATATATTGCCTAATATTTGAAAAATGTAAATTTTTTTTAAAACAACTTTAAGTTGACCTAGAATGTCCTCGATGAGATTAACATTTTGATAGTTGAATGGCTAACATCGGTCAATGTATGCTGATACGCTGCGCCAAAAAACATACGGAAGAATAAAAAAGAAGAAAGAAAGTAATCGAAGAACAAGAATTGCCTAGTAGCAATCAAACTAAATAGCTGAAGTTACTATGACCTGTTCTGCTATCTGACGTATCACTGGGTTATGTGAGACTACAGAGGCAAACCACCGGTCACACTCAGAACATAAATGCCAGATAAATTTAGCCAGAAAACAGCTAAAAAAGCCTGCCCAGTTGGTCCAGATAGAGCCTTGATTAAGATTCTTTACATGCAAGTCAAGTAAATTTTTATTTGACCTCATTACGTGTGTTTAAGTGTTTAAGAGTTTAAGATTAAGAAACCTTTATTAGTCCCACAATGGGGGTTTCTTAATCTTAAAAAGCTCTTACAGTCAGAACGGTGCTTTACAGAAACCCAGAGCCTGAACACCCTTAAGAGCAAAAGTGGCAAGAAAACTCCCTTTAAGGGTCCAGCCTTACTTTATCTAGCCAGGTAGAGTAGGAGAAGTAGAGATAGACAGGACAGAGAGGATGAAAGAGAGAGAGAGAAGAACAAACATACACAAACATCATACTGAAAGTATTTAGACCCCCTTAAAATTTTCACTCTTTGTTATATTGCAGCCATATGCCATTTAAGTGCATTTTTCCCTCATTAATGTACACACAGCACCCCAATATTGACAGAAAAACACATTTTTTGCAGATTTATTCAAAAAGAAAAAGTGAATATCACATGGTCCTAAGTATTCAGAGCCTTTGCTGTGACACTTATACATTGAACTCAGGTGCTGTCCATTTCTTCTGATCATCCTTGAGATGGTTCTACATCTTCATTTGAGTCAAGCTGTGTTCGATGATACTGATTGGATTTGATTAGGAAAGACACACACTTAAGAACTGTGGCAAGACACAGATCTGGCCATGGTTACAAAAAAAAATTCTGATGCACTAAAGGTTCCTAAGAGCACAGTGGCCCCCATAATCTTGTAGACATAATATTGTAGACCTTGAAATTAATTTTTGGTGTTTGTTCACAGTATAGGCATCTGTAAAAACTTTTATTATAATGGTTTGGTATTCTTGTTCGTTTGGCTTTATTAGCTACCTGGGAATTCCTTTTAAAGCAATTAAAGCAAGAGGCTTGACTTTACTCACAATTGGGTATTTCAAATTAAATGTGGTGGTTAAACTGGCCATAGTGTTAATAAAACTAACTTTAACTCTGAAACGCTCTCTAAAATTTGAACTTTTCATCAGAGGATTTATGAATTATATTGTGTCACTCAGGAATGTGGAGTTAGTACCAGCACAAAAAGCCATCGCAACGCAATGCAAAAAGCAATACAGGACTGAGGTTGCCAAATTATGCAGTGAAATGAGTGTTTAATATTCTTTAAATGGAACAAAGTGCACAGGGTGAAGCAGACAAAATAGGGTTGTACAGTTGGAGATTTGACTTGTCCAAATTAGGTCTTAAGAGTAATGCATGGTTCTACATGGTGACCTCTGGAAAATCTGCTGTGTGTGCATGCATGCACATTGTATAGAGAGGGAGAGAGACCGAGAGAGGAGGGGGATGAATTGCACGAGGAGCAGGGAGTGAGAATGATTAGGAAACAGGCAGAGAGAGAAGTGCAGGCTGTTGGAGAGCTGGCATTGTTGTGTATCCCCTGCTTTTCTCCTTCTGTCCAGCTGTTCTCGCCCCCTGTTCATCTTTGTATCTCTGCTCCATCTGTCTGTTTGTCCATCCCATCTCCTGCGCTGCTGGTACATGACTGATCTAGGGGAGGATGTTGAAGTTCCGTGTGGACAGGCGAGTCAGGTACGTAGAGAGGAGGAAGTGACATGCGGAGCTCTGAAGGGAGGAGGAGGGGAGGCTGATAGAGGAATGCATGGCCAGAAGATTGGAGGTCAGAGATGACTGCAATGCAGTGCCAGCAGGAAGCTGTAAGCCCTGCTGTAGTTGATGTGCTTTGTGTTCAGTGCTGGATAATGTTGAGTGTGTCAATAGGTTAGTGCATGTGCATTACTTGTATTTACATTGCGTTTGCGTGTGAGGTTAGGGTAATGTTGTTTTTAGGCTAGGAGTTTATGTGAGTGGTCTGGCAAGTCTCAATTAAAAGAATCTAAGTATTCTGTCTTCTGTACTCTGAACTATCCTGTGAAGTGTCTAGAACACAAGTTGGTTTGTTTGTGAACCAGGAAAGTGTAGTGTAATAAATATGAATTCCAAATATGAATCCTTTAATTGTCTTTGTTTTTATTATTCAGCACATCTCTTTTGCATCATTATGTTGATACAGCTAATAAGTCTGAGGTTGCACTCAAGGGTGGGGGTACAAATTTGAGAATATAGTGAAAAATGGAGTGAATTTCAATTCAGCCTTACAATTTATGTCTGGCAAATAGTTATATATTTAAACTTTTATTTGAAAAGAAATTGTTTGGTCATAAATCGTAGGCTAACAGGTTATCCTAGGAAAAATGGTCTAAAAATCTATGACACTTTCTTTTAATTCACAATAAATCATAATAATCAAACCTAGTTAAACAATGTTGTTATGTTGCAAGAATCAGTGGGAGTCAGAGAGGCTTTGTTGTAGCAGCGCTCTTTTACTCCTGCCTGTATGAGAGTAGGTCAGCAGAGGCTGCTGCCAGAAGCATCACAAAACAGCATGTATGACAATAAAGTTTGTGGAAGTTTTTTTGCTTACTACTGTCACAAGGTGGTGCTGTGCTTTCATATCACTACATAACTGCCATGAAAGTTTTTTTTTTTGTTTTTCTTCTACACTCCAGTAGAAAGGGTTTCAACTTTTGTTTTTACATAACACCACATTATGTTATGAGGTGGGAGATCCATTTGACAGCAATAGCAGAGGAACAATTGATCCAGCTGATAATATGATAAGGTAACAATATATCAAAATCAGGTGTGGAAGGATGTGGCCACATCAGTAGGCTTGTCAAGTGAGTGTCTTTTTTGACATGAACAATCGTCCTCTAGTTGCTGTGGTTTTTTATGTTAATGCTACTGGGGTCCTTCACATTATGATGATCCTTCTTCTGTTTGTTTTCAGTCAGTATGATCAGAGTGGGCCAGCTGGAACAGCAGTGACCCTGATCCAGCTGGAGAAGCATTCCCCACACCTCTGTCAGCAGTAAGTAACCGCTAATCGGAACCTACCACCAAGTTTTCAGCCACATTTCTTTACACTTAAATATAGTAATAAGGGCAGCAAATCCTGTTCTTATGAAGAAAACAAGCAGTTCTGTAACCTAAAAATATTTACTAGCATAAAAACCCAACAAAGCTAAGATATTTCTTTCTCCCTCTCTATCTCAATTCTCTTAGACCTAATGTGGCTAGCACTAGGTCAGCTGATGGATTCAGTGTACTGATGGGTAACTTTTAAGGAATCTAAAGAGAAATGTGTCAAACTAGAATTTTTGTGTGTTTGGTGTTGCTCTTACATAGAGCCTCTGCTATTACTTACATATATATAGCTTTTAGTGTTCAGCACCTGTGCAAAAGGCTGGTCACTGGAAGAATAAATTTAATGTCGACAGCCACAGAAAAAAGGATATGGAAATATATAGATTATTATTGATTTGATGATTTATTGTATTTTATTTTGCTCTAGCATGTGTTGAAACGTGTAGAAAGAAATTCAATATGACTGATGCAGTCATGACACAACAAATGACCAATCAGAGCCAGTGTTACTAACAACTGATTCAAGCAAGCCTTACTAACAACCAAAGTATATTCTATTCTAATCAGAGCAGGTGTTACTAAAAAGCGATCAGTGCAGACCTTCGCAACAACTAATCAGAGCAGCACTTACTAATAACCAATCAGAGAAGGCCTTACTAACAACCCATCAGAGCAGACCTTACTAATAGGGCCAAGAATATGTTTTATGTCTTCTAACAATGATAGCCTTACTTGTCTTTGGACTTTATCTGTGTAACACTGAGTAAGATTCCCCCCTTTAATGTTAAAATTATCCTTTTTTTGTATAATTTCACAACATTTCTGATTCAATGAGTACACACTGGATTGACACCTTGTCACTATACTGTGAAAGAACATCTCTGCAGTCCAGACACTAAATTGACAATGGTAATACTATCTGCATACAGAAGTTTTACATGCCATCTCAGTTTCAACACCTGTCCTTCAGCACCAAAGTGTTTTACGTGTCCTAACACCTAACATTTTCACAAAAAAATAACTTGATAAACTATCAGTGGTAATCTCAGAGTTCATCTGAGAGTTTTTTCATTTGGGATTTGTCTGACTCTGCAGGAAGGTAGGAACAACAAAGTATAAAAGTTCACTGAATACATGGCACATAAAAGCTTGTCCTTGGAAATAAACTTCAGGAGGCCAACACAGTCTACATAGACTAGACTAGACTAGACTAGACTAGAATAGAATAGAATGCCTTTTATTGTCAGTATACACATATGCAATGAGAATAAAGCCATCACCCATTACAGTGCAAAAAAGCAATATATAAAAAGAGATACGCTACCGTTCACAAGTTTGGGGTCACCAGGCCATTTTTCTATACATAATTTCACAGGAGTTTCCTAATCATGCAATTTATGCAATTTCCCCATTGTGGGACTAATAAAGGTTTTCTTAATCTTAATCTTAATCTTAATCTTAATCATCAATTAGCCTTTTTAACACAATTAGCTAACACAATGTATCATTAGAACATAGAAATGATGGTTGCTGAAAAAGGGCCTCTGTATACCTTTGTATATATTCCATTAAAAATCAGCCTTTTCCAACTAGAATAGTCACCACATTAACAATGTCTAGACTGTATGTCTGATTACTTTATTGTAGTCTTCATTGAAAGAAAATATTAAAAAAAAAAAAAGACATTTCCAAGTGACCCCAAACTTTTGAACTGTAGTGTATATAAAAAAAATATTTACAACATTTACATAAAATACAACTGAATTGCACTTTGTTTCTTCCAATTAAAGATGGGTTTTACTTGCCAGCACCTTAACTGTTTTATCTGGAGATTCAGGCTCTGGAGTTTTCAATTTTGATTGAACAAAAATATACACACTAGGGATGTCCCGATCAGGTTTTTTTGCCCTCGAGTCCGAGTCTGAGTCATTTGATTTTGAGTATCTGCTGATACCGAGTCCCGATCCGATACTTTCTATAAAGGCACTCATTGCAGCAAAACCCGTGTGTGTGTGTGTGTAGGCCTGTCACGATAACAGATTTTGCTGGGCGATTAATTGCCAAGAGAAATTATTGCGATAAGCGATAATATTGTCAAATCAATGTTCAACTAACATAATGATAATGACATATAATGCAAGTACACCCTTTCAAAGATCAATAAACTTTAATTTCTAAAGAACATTTAACATTGGAAAGGCCCCCAATTATCAACACTATTATTATTATTGTTATTATTAATGATATTAATATTATTATTATGAGTAGTGGTAGGCCTATTACCACAGCTTATCTGAGCATAGTCAATGGAGTTAAGTCAAACCAACTAGCACGTCATGAGCAACAGAGAGCCAAACAACACGCACTCTACCTGCTGCTGGGAGTGGGCTCACCTGTGCGCACATGTGTTTGTGTGCGCACGCGTTTGCGTGTGTGTATGCGCATCAGCGAATTTTAAAAACGCCACCATGTAGACAGAAACACATAAAATAGCAGAGATGGCACAAGTGGACTGGGCAAGAGGACTAGACTGGGTGGCGCTGCCGCGAGTGCCGCCAGTAAGAAGGCAGAGAACTTCACTCGTACAACGCGGACTTGATTCATAAGCATGTTTTGTCTTGTGGTGAATTGTGTGGAAGTGTTGAACCAGTGTTGTGCAGCTTCAGAGCTCTCTGTGTTGCTGTAACCAGCGTCCAAGCCCTGCAGCGCTGTGACGCACCGTGTTGACGCAGACAGCGAGCTGACCGTGGTCTGCTCAGAACATCCTGTAAACGTCACACAATGAGTTAAAAAAATAAGAACTACCTGTTGGTTTGACACATTTTAAGACAGAAGCCGCGGGCCATATTAAATCTGACGGCCGGACTTTGCACACTTTATACGCTACAACGCACCAAGTGACGCCTTTTGTCATCCAGCCTCTTTGTGTCCTGTACACTACAGGACACAGAGCCACCCTGCACAGAAGGCGTTAACTTTGACAGCCCTAAAAAGTATATATCCGAGTCCTGATCGGGAGGTAATGTCTGATTCCGATCAAGTCTGAAATCACGTAATCGGGCCCGATTTCCGATCATGTGATCGGATCGGGACATCCCTAATACACACTATGATCTAATGAATCAGTATTATTTACCATTGTGTACAGTGTGCACCATTTCTTATTTCTGATAATATTTAGGAAGTGCAACTGCACAGATACGCTAATAGGAGCTCATTCCTTTGCTGTTCTCTCTAGGCAATGCAATTTGGATATGAATGGGAAGGTGACTGGTACTGCTGAGAGGATCATTCACATCAAAAATGCTAGTATGGTGTCAGATCTGTCTCCGGAAGTCAAATCTTACATTCGGGTGAGGACACACACACACAAACAAATTTACAAATGCAATGCTGCAAGACACTGCGAGACAAATGAAACTTCTCACACTTTTACAGATCCTTGTTCCCAACAAAGGAAATGTTTTGTTCTGGGATACCAACTCAGCTACACTTATTAGACCCGTTAGAATCAGAAAAATGTGTATTCCCAGCAGGGAAGGTGCTTTGTAACAGTTACACAATACCGAAGATGTGAATTTATAAAAGGATTTATGAATTATACATTGAGAAGGGAAGTCACATTGACATTCCTAGAGGTTTTAATGAAGCAACAGTACTGGGTTCTAGTGTACACAACAACTAAAATGGCATGTCAAAACTCCTAGCGTATGCAAAAACAAATAAGTGTCTGGACTTGTATTATCCACGACTCACAATGTAGATAATGATAGAAGAGAGATGTATCTTATACTCCTCTTCTTTGATGTCTGCATCTAGCTCTTTTCACTCATTGTATCTTTTCTTCTACATGGAATTGCAGTTGGACAGTATCATAATTTACTGTAAGATGCAACAATATGGTGAACAGGCAAAAAAAAGAAGAGACGTGTGTTTTCTTACATATCTGTGTTAGGGTTCAGTTAAAACTATGCATGCTTTATATTAGTTGAGCCGATAAGCATTATTCCATGTTTGCTGTTCTGCAGATGTCACGCAATCCCAGAAAGGTGGCTATGTTTGGGAAGCGCTCCAATTCTATGCGCAGAAATCCCAAGGCAGAGGTCACCAAACAGGGCTGGCTATACAAGCAGGTAAAACTTTGCTCTCTACCTCTTCCTAAACCTCATGATTCCTTTATTTATCCCATATACTGTATATCTTATTGTATGTACAACATAATGTATTCATGCATTCATATAAATTCTAAATAATGATTTGTTTCTAAAACCACTGTTCTGGCAGGAGAAATTGGTGAATGTGGTTATAGCAATACATTTTTTTTCTGACTAAATGTGAGGTGGGCCTAGTTAACATGTCTATGTGTTTACAAAAAAGGGTTTATGGAAGTTGCTAATAAAAGTAAGTTGATGAATGATGATGTGGCAAATGATAAG
Source organism: Parambassis ranga (assembly GCF_900634625.1). Taxonomy (NCBI): domain Eukaryota; kingdom Metazoa; phylum Chordata; class Actinopteri; family Ambassidae; genus Parambassis; species Parambassis ranga. The sequence continues at coordinate 31,374,245 of NC_041026.1, forward strand.
GATGACCAATGATGATGTTTTGTGTCTCTACAGGCCAGCAGTGGTGTAAAGCAGTGGAACAAGAGGTGGTTTGTGCTCACTGACAGATGTCTCTTCTACTACAAAGGTTTTTGGTTCATTCTGTTCTCCAGCATGGCAGCTTCCTAATTTCTCTATGGGAATTAATAAAGTAAATGTTAATCTTAAATGTAGGGTAGGTGATTTTGAAAACTCCAGCCAGATTTTGAAAGTAAACACACGCCCCGTTCTCTCGGAGCTCACCCCGAAGCCACGCCTCTCAACCAGTCTGGGACTTCGGCCATCATGCACGTACCTCTCTGATGCGCGCAGAGCAGGAAGAGAGTGACAACCAGCCAACTATACGTGCAGGGGCGCCTCGCAGGATTGGGTGATGTTTTTAGCGTTTTATAGCTTCCACAGATGATTAATATTCTTCGTTTTAAAGCGAAACTGCCGAACTAATCGGTTGCTGTCGGATTGTAAAGAGAAGTTACACTAATTTACCAAAAAGTGCATCAGAATGAAATCTCCTACCCTACCTTTAATCATATCCTTCTAAAGTGCTATATGGTTTGAGTTACTACCAAATGGTTTTGTCATTTACAATCAAATTTCTGCTCTCTCTCTTCTTGCCATGTCTTGGTAAGCCTAAATGCTATTTGAACCTGAAGATCCCATAGCTACTAACTTATTGTTGTGTAATTAATAATATAATGTAAAAAAAAGGATAAAGAAATGCACAGATGTAATTACGTAGTGCAAAATATAAACCTTTAAAATATTAAAGGTGGGGTAGGAGATTTAATTCTGATAAATTTTTTGTTAAATTACTTTACCCTTTGCTTCCCTGGCTCATGGGGAACTTCAGTTCCTACTTTACATTAGTTCCAATCAAAATCATGTGCGAGAAGTTGATCACAGCTGTCATTGGGCACCTGGGGTTGTATGTTCCTACTCTGTTTGCTTTTAGGCTCTAGCCTGGGATGTGGTGTCACAGGTTGTTGTTTAGCCTGCTGAGTTGATGAAATGTCTGACGTTTGAATTTCTCACATCTTGAGCAATTTAAGTGACACACAGAACCTTTGTAGCAGCTGTACTTAGACAAAAGAGATTTTAAAGCTTTCGTTGTGAACACATGGTAACAGTAGTCAATTTGGTCCCCCTGATACCTTGAACTTGTTTCAAAGGTCCATGTTATTGTGAAGCCCCCTCAATAATGTCCTTAAATTAATTTTAGCTTTTATTTTGACAATTGTGTCCTGCAACTGTTGTTTGTCACAGGGATGTATTTTAAAGGTGCAGGTTACTGTCAAGCCTCATTATTGCCACAGCCTCAGGACAATTGGCTACCTCATCAACGACCACAGTAGTAGTGCAGGACACTAGTGAGAACCTTTTTTTTGACACCGTGGTTACATCAGCAACTTTCTACGTTGTGGTCTGCTGAAGTGGTGGACTTACAGAGAAGGACAAGATGATACTGGATAGACTGATAAAGAGTGTGAGGGCTGTCCTCATGACTCCCTAGAATCAGCGGGTGTGAGGCGGCTGTTTGCAAACCTGTCCTGCTTCCAGAATAGCTCCTCTCACCCTGTGTATGAGACAGTGGGGGCTGTGAGATCCTTCAGCAGCAGACATCCGCACCTGCAGTGCAAGAAAGAATGCTACCAGAGTACCAACACCAGTGTATCATACATCTATTTTCCAGACTATAAGTTACACTTTTTTTCATCCTTTGGCAGAGTTGTTCAGAAGTGACACAGATGATGAAGAATTCGATGGATTTAGTGATTTAGAGTGAGATAGAGAGATTGATAAACTTGTTTTGTTATGTTCTTTATGCTATAATCTGAATAACTGTTAATATGTTACATAAAGGACACCTATTGTTTGTTTTTATGCTTCATGTCATAGCTGATCAACCAGCAATGTGTTACGTTAGCCTACCGTACACCTATTCAGCCTGTTGTTCTCTGTTCTACTGTTATTATTATTATAACTTGCATTTTGTGGCTGGTGCAACTTATACTCCTCTCCTTAACTTATCTTATCTTATCTTTCGATAATCTTTTCGATAATCTTATAATCTTATTTTATCTCATCTTAATTATCAAACAGTACTTAATTTCCACATAATGGGATAAGACTGGGTTGAACTGACACTGCACAAAAATGCAGCGATGGCACAGTGAGCATCTAGTTGTGCCTATAAACCAGCATTAGAGGTAGTGACAGTGCTGACGGCAGAATGATCAGAAGAGCATACATGCTTTGTTTATTTTAAACAACATTGTGAGTCAGCAAAGGTGAGCAAAGGCAGAATAAAAAGGGGTTCAAAGTTTGGCTTTATACTACAATCTTTAAAAGCAGTTTATACACTAAATAATCAAAGTGATTATTTACAGACACTTATTCAAACACTGGCTTTTGGACATATTTTTATTTTCTTTTTTATTGACATTGATTTTTCTCTGTGCATGAGTCTTCTGTCTTTATTCTGAACACGTCGGTTTAATCCAGCCTCCTCGATTTCTGTCCGGCCCAGCTGTGTGTTGAAAAAGAAGGCTTAGAGAGAGGGAGCAACAGAGGGAGGAATGTGTGCAATTTAGCACTGTGATTGCTATGGCAGTGAAGACCAGAGGCCAAAAAATGACCACTTTTTTATCTGGATTGTTTCTTTTTTACAAGACCCCTTCTTTAATGTTTGTGCTAGAGAATACCTAGTTACCACTGGGTAAATTACACATCCTGTTTGTGTGTTAAAAGCAGAAAAAAATATATATCTCCTGCAGCAAGACACAACTGTGCTACGGGACTAAAAACAGCATTTTCTTGAAAACAGGTTACTCAAAAGATTGTTTAAAAGGCTTGCTTATAGCTCACCACTTATCAGCCTGAGCTAAAGAGCAGGACAGAGGCACCCATTGACTTATTCCCAAATGGCAACAACCTGGGCTACAAAATGTTCAGTTGAGTGTCCACAGCAAGTTAATCCTCACAGACCTCTTTTAAAAGCAATGGTTTTATAACAGTGAAGAGTGTCATTAGTTGTCTTTTAAGCCACTGTAAGACTGTGATTTAAAAGACTATGCAATCAAACATCAGCATCATAGTGTGCAAAATCTGTCAACCAGTCCCCATGTGGAAATAGACCAAAATAGACTCTACATTCTCCTGCCATGATAAACCAGTAGTCATCTCCTTGTCCTCTTTTATCCACAGCACTATTAATTCTTGGATTTCATTATCAGGAACCTCACTTTCTTCCACACAGCTACAAACTGCTTTCCTGGAGGCACAGACCAGTAAATCTGGATACAGTAGTGTCGGGCTTGGCTCATTCCTGTTGTCATATTAGCAGTCTGAGCTGTCTGACTGAAAAGAATGTTAAGAACCTTTTCAAGTAGTTGTATAAACTGTTTCTGGTCAAATATGCACAGTAGTTTTGGTTGCCTCTGTTTAAAGCATCACCTTAACGGCTATCCTCCTTGGCAGGTCTTTATAATTGGCAGTCATTAATTAAATTCAAATTGTGTCTATTTCAATTAAAGGTCCATAGGTGCTTTGCAGAAGTCCAGAGCCTAACATTAAAAAACACTTAAGGTGAACATTTTATTGTCTTTTATTGTTGTTATTGTTATTATTAACTGGTCCTTCTTTTGTCTCCCACAACATCTTCTTTGACAGTGATTACATACATTTATTAAATACTAGTTTTTGTTTCTTTTTCATTTACCACTGGTTTCCAGAATCCACTGCTTTGGGTGTGTATGGAGATGGTATTACTACTTTACTGGGATAATGAAGCTTTAATTAACCTTATTATATTTTATCAATTAGTTAAATTAGTTAAGATCAAGATATTCTTTTCTATATAAGCTGGAGTTCCCTATTCTGAAAAACAACTGGATGCTCTGCCATGTGGTTCAGCCGTGACAGTGCAGCACAGCACAGCACTGTGTTTGGCAGAGCACACCACAAAAGAAAAAAGTGTCAGTCAGTTCAGTCACAGCAACACCTATAGGAACATTGTGGGGGAAACATTATCCAAGCAACATGCAGCATCTCTTTGTGTTTTCTCTCCAGTCTAAGAAAATGTATTTTATGGTTGTATTTTATAAAACAAGACATCAGTAGATTAGTATGGGAAACACTTGCAGGCAAGTGGCAGAGTGCTCCTCTGTGCATGCATATGCTTATGTGTGGTTAACGTCTCATTGGTGCAGACAGGCAGCAGGTACAGTTGGCTGCAGGCCAAGATTCCTGCAACCATGAGTCACATGGCCAGATCATTATCGCACACAAGCACACAAGCACGCACAGACGGACAGGCAGATCAGTGATTGGCGCATTGTATGATTGTACAAGCCCTTCCCCCTCCTTCAGATCGTGCACGCTCTCTCGCGCTCTCTTTCTCTCCTTCCCTCCCTCCCTCCCTATTTTTCTTTCTCTCTCTCTCTCTCTCTCTCTCTCCCTCCCTGCCCCCTTGCCCTTTTTTGCTGTCAGTGTTTTTCTCCCATATACAAACACTACGCACATTCAGTCAGCTACAGAGCGAGTATCGTGCCACAGCTATATTCAGGATGTAAGAGGTAGGAGAAGACTGAGCTATCTCTTTTCAGATACTAAAATTTTTATGCCTTCTTCATTATCTAGCACCGGTGCTCCCCTTCTACAGCATTCCTATTTTTTATCCTAATGTGTATGTGTATGTGTGTGTGTGTGAGAGAGAGAGAGAAACACTTCGAGAGCCTGAACCTTAACTGCTTCTTATCACAGTGTCCCTTGGATATCTTCTGTAGGAAGCTGTCACCGCAGGGGCAGCGAATGAGCTGGGAGGAGAGCAGTTTTTATTCTGCTCTCATGTTTGGATTTTGAACATTTCTGCTGTCTTCTGCTGTCTTTTGCTGTCTTATGCTCCAGGTTGAATTAACTTGCTTAGGCATGTAAATTTTATTGCTTCCGCATTGTGGTTGTGGCAATGCAATTAATCATTATTTTGTATATTAAAATTTCGTGGGATGTTTTTTTCACATTCTATTTTCTTCTTCACAGACGAGAAAGAGGACGCAGTGTTAGGTAGTTTGCCCCTGCTCAGTTTTCGGATCGGAGGAGTGGAGCCTTCAGATAACATCACTCGCAAGTTTGCTTTTAAGGTCAGTGATCATCCAGATGGAGGGACACATTATGTTTGAAAGCTTATGATAGAATTTAATGCAGGGCATGCAATGGGTACTGGAAAATACTATCACAATGTGCAAGACATGAGTGTGTCACATTTTCAAAACTATTCAGAAATGAGAAATTAAGGAAATAATGAATCCTTTTAGAGTGGATCTTCCAAAGCTATACTTGCAGAGGAGTATTTGCCATAAGATTACTTTTACTTGATCTTTGGGTCCAGTGTCCTAGCTTAGGACGTAGTTTGGGTCTGACTGATAGAGGCTGAGTGGCTTCATGGCTCAGTCATATGATTTTATTTATGACCATTACAGAGGCCCATGGGGACTGGACTTTGGGCATTTCTGTTGGGCAGAAACATTGATCAGGACTGTAGATGGAACCAAATATTTAATTATTTCTATATTGAGTATGTGTTTTCAATTTTGAAACTTTATCAATAATTTTTATTACCATTTATCAGTTAATAGCAAAGTACATTCTGCCAGCTCATCCTTGTATGTCATGTTTTAGTTGCTCTGTTAAAGAGTGTAAATATACTATCATCACAGTGTAGTGTGAACATCACACTGCTTAGCTATTTAAGGGAAGACAACATGGAGAATTCCTTCACCTGAGTGGGACAACTTAAAACTCAGCATTGACAAGGTATAAGCAGTGTGCCAAAATTGTTGCCCTATTCATTCATCCTATTGTTTATCTGTGGTACATGGCCACAGTGAAGCTGTTGCTGTTTAAGCAGTAAAGGTAGTCATGATAAAAAACATCCCTGGTCCCTCACCGTCTTCCAAAACAAACATCAACATTTCATGTCCATAATGATAATAATTTTTATAAGTAGTCAAAAAGGCCTTCTACAAGTAAGCTTAGCGTCTTTACAATGTGTATAACATTGACTGGCCCACATTCCTGTTTAGAAATAAAAGAAATACTAATAAAGGAATGTTCAACAACAGCCAAAAATAGATCAAATATAAGATTTCAACAATGTATAAACAGATAAAAAGTGTTTCTTCTGATCTTGATGAATCACATCAGCAGCACTGACAAAGAGAGCACCAGAGGCAACAGGAGTACAGTCACATGACACTGCTGTTTGTCAAAGCTGAATAAATATGAGACCATCAGGATTTCATGCATGTTAACTGAGTTTGAATTTGCTGAAAAAAAGCTTTACATAATTTGGAAAGGTGCCTTGTTTCTCCTTCAGTGTCAGGATGTGCAAACATACAGTGACAACCATTTCTTTCTCCTCCCTTCCGCTCTCAGTTTGTCATCATTCATTTTCTTCACTTTTTTCAGAACATCTAGTCCTCTCTGACACTCTTTTTCTTTAAATGTACAGTGTGAACTCTGGTGCAAAGTCCAGTTCATGTACCTAGTGTTTATACACATGAACACACACACAACACAGTGTACAGCACACTGAGCAAATACACTGCCTGTTAGCCAGTCTTCTACCAGACACTTTGTACATTTTATAGTTTAGCCTTAATGCTTTTGTACCCAACCCAACAGTTAATATCAACGAAATGAAGTCTTTATTTATAGAATGAACAAATATTAGATATGGTTGTGAACACTGTCAAGTACACGTACTAAATGCATTATCAGAGCAAAGTTAATATGTTAATATGGAAAATTGAGGGATAAGGGCCAAAGTTACATACACATACAAAGAACAAATATGTATATTTTTATGGTAATATTTTATGTTAGAGGCCATTAACAACAATTCATTCAAGGTAGTTCAAGTGATTTCTTGACCTGGTCTGAGTTGTTGTTCAGATGTTGACTTTGCGTGTAAGGCTGGAAATAAATGTGCTGCCAGGCTGTAGAGATCAGACCCCTCTCATCTGATTGTTATTCAGTCTCTCTCTGATTGGGACATTTTTGAGTTACTATTCAAAATACAGTTATACACAAAAGGCAGATGGTAATAAAACATCAGAAGTAAGCTATACAGTCCACAACAGTAAGGAGCAATCTTGAAAAAAACACTTCTTTGCTGTGAAACACTGTCACCTTTTAGAAAAAAACTTGATGTTGGGCTCACCATCCCTCGGTAGTATGAAGGTATAGTAGAATATATAATTTCAGGCTTTTGGACTCTGTAATTACAATATATCAGAAATTCATTCTACTTTTTAAACATGTAGCTTCTTTTAATGATTGACTTTATGCTGTTGTTTAAGTACATAGAGCAAAGGACACAGCAGTGTCAGTGACACGAGTGGCTGAGATGCGTTGTGTACTCTGACTAGTGTGTGTTTTTCTGAGATGGGCTTGTCATGTTCTTACTTTGGACTAGCTCCTTCAGGGTGTCATGGGGGTTGGACTCTGTGGTCCTGTTTCAACATGCTATGTTCATGGCTGTCTGGTGATTCCTGTCAAACCACTTCTGTTGATGAGTAGTGTCAGAATGCCCCCCAGACAACATAGTGTAGAGAGCTTTGCCATGCACACACATATATATTTTTTCTGCATTTGTAATCCTCATTTTAAAGCTAGCTACATTTTTAGCAAGCACACAAACTTGAATATGTTTTTAATAACCCATTTGTCAACCATCTGAAATCTATAAGAGCAAACAGCAAGAAATCACAAAGCCAAGAGTGTTGATTTTACTTAGCAGCTCAGTCACAGATCTGTTGAAACCTGTTGTACCTGCAGTTTTACTGCATGACTGCAGGGGTGTGGCTTTTCATAAGGAGTGATATATCTGTCCATCTGAAGGCTTTGTTATGTGTCAATGTATAAAACAAACCATCCTTTGTACAGACCTCTGAATTTAAATTATACAAATTAAAATTTTTGTTCTGTGCATGTGCATGTTTTTCACAAAGCACAGCCTTAAATTCTATATTCTCATTACCCTGCTCATAAAGTCAATTATTAAATAGGGTATTAAGGTATTTGTTATAGAGTTATAGAGTATAGAGTTACACCCCTAGGTGTGTATTGGGTATGTGTGCTTCTCCCTTCCTGTCAGGTACCTGGATCTCTACTCTTTTGAGGCTTGTGTGTAGCATTGTTCCCATCCTTGTGCTCACAGAAATTAAACCCAGAAATGATGAGTAAATGAGGTCAAGAAGAGCTCAACCCTTATGTTGCCAGAATACAAACAAGTTACAGAAATGTATGAGAAGTAAAGGGACTGTGGTGGAAGCTTGTTCATGCTTGAGAATGGAACAGATGTACAGATTAATCCCTGACCTATGATTCTGAGGATCTTTGTTTTACATGGAGACTGATCGTAATTTACAACTTGTGTAAATGAAGGGAAAGTAAGGACCCTAATCCAAAATAACACAGAAAGGTCCGTAAAAGGATGATCTTAATGCAGAGCTAAGGTGGAAGCTTATTCCTGCTTATTATTTTACATTTTAAGTGTGAAGGAATCATTGCTCAGGAGGGCTGAGATGGTATGTATATGTATATGTATATGTATATGTTTTTCACATTAATGAGTGATTTTGAGGCTTTGGAATTTTTGGCAGCATGTGATGGAAAAAATAGTGTGGTTTAGTTGAAAATAGTAGAGGTTTGTTCTACAGAAAACATTGAATCTTACACACATATCCTATACTCTGCTGCTAAGTGCTGGACTGTCTTGCAGGTGTCATACAGTACCTGACACGTTGTTAGTGTGTTCAATATGTTCAATGTGCATAAAATTGCTGCACATGCCCAGGAAAACCAAGAGCATCAATGACCCTGAAGAGAGGCTATGTCATACTGTATTTAACAACTGTTTGTGTTAACAACTGCACATGCATGATGTCTATGGCATGTATCAGCAATCAGGTTTAATGCCTTAGAGTCTTGTGTGTTGCGGTATGGATATGGTGTTTATGGCGTGTTTATGGCCTGTTTATGGGCTGCTGTCGTTAGGGTGGCTGATACATGTAGGTAATGTATCTTCTGCTTAGCTCATCTAAAGAGAAGAAGAGTTACTATGTGGCGAGAGGGGTGTTACTTATAGAATGTTTACTGTTGTAGGAGACATAGAGTTGTCGGTGGTGTTAAAATAATATATATTTTTCAAACATACTGTCCACTACTGACATCTTGATTTCTCTGTGGTATTATTTTCTGTTTTACTTTCTAAAAATGTCTTCCTGATCAGTTTACAGTGTCCCACCATGTAAACAAGACCTTTTAGCAGATACGGTGAATCCTGATGTGACAAATCTGGCAACATTTCTAGTCATTCTTCTTGAACTCATCTGTTGGTTTAGGTATTTTCTTCATTTGATAAAGATGTATTGCACTTGATCAAACTCTCCTAAACCTCTTTTTCACCATAGTATATCCTCAAATATAATTTTATTTGCTTTCCCTCTCATACCTTTAATTTGATTTCCATTTCTCCTTCTACTTCTTTGTTGATTTTTAAGTGCTTGTATCTGCCTTACTTGCACAGTTATTTTCCACTTGCTCCAAAGAAAACTAAATCAGCACTAAATCACATACAGAAAATGTCCAAATTAAATGTTACTTTTTATTTATCCTTTGTTTTGTCCTTCATTCTTCCTTTTTCTCTCTACCCTGTGAATGGATGAACAAAGGAAGGACAATCAGGGAGGCTACTTCTCTCTCTGTCTCTCTCCGTCTCTCTCTTATTCATTCCCCTCCCCCACCTCTGTTGCTAGGTTACTGCAGCCTTTGACTAAACTGCTATTTCAGCCAATTGTATCTTGTGATGTCACTGTGCAAGGCAGAGCCTCACAGTGTTCCACCGTGGAAGGAAGTGACATCTATGTATTTTATGGGTTTCCTGGGTCATCACACTGAAAGAAGTGTTCTGATTTAATATTGCACAATTAAATGACATCATCAAAGCATTTCTTTCTGTTCACTTGTGTTTATTGTGCTTTATTGTTGATATTATTTAGTAAGACGTGTGTATAGAGGTTCACATTAGCAAAGCTTTAAACATCTAAATCTCTACACCTCAGCCAACCATACCATATCAGATTTAGGCCCCAGCTGCAGGCTAATCAGCAGTGACAAGTCACCTTTGATACTACTACCCTTAATCTTTCCGTATAACTGTCTTCTCTCCCTCCCACCTTTATCCACCTCCATGAGGTCTGCTGGTCCGTGCTGTCCCTGTTGTGATTGAGAGCGCAGTAGGTACAGTGTTGAAAAATTTCCCTCTTGTAATAGCTGTCTTGTCTGCAAGGGATGCATGATTATGGTTGGTGGAACTGCATGTTTTCATGTCAATCAAGGGTGCATGTTACAAGATTCCTGTTAGCTCTGTTGTTCAAACAAAGCTAACACCCTGCATTGGTGAGGACATTTCTGAATTTCTGAATACTATTTGAAGGAGTGTGCCTTCAACATAAATAAATGCCATAATAATCATGGATTATCAGTATTATATCTTTTGGGTGTTGCAGAAAGGAACAGTCCACTACTTGCATGCTATCCTTCATGTTCTGTTGGTTAGGTTCTTTATTATGGTCTCTATTTTATGTGTCTTACATGTATGCATAAAAAAATGCTATGATAATTATCTAACTGGTCTCTGTTTTGTCTCACATTGCAGGTGTGGTTGGAGGAGGAACGTGAGGATGGGGAGTTAAAAATTCCTGCTGTTTTTTGCATGCAGGCGGAGCACACTGGGACCAGAACATACTACTTCAGCTCAGACAGCCATGAAGAACAAGAGGAGTGGATCAGAGCCATGAGCGAGGCTGCTGAGGTCAATGATCATCTTATAGAAAGGTGCTGTTTACTCTGTTTTCAGTGTCCATCAAAGGCAATGTTATATGATCATATTGTGTCTTTGGTGCCATGCAGTGGTGCAGTCTAGAATTGCACTGTGTGCTGTGTTGTCCTAATTTGTACACAGTAGATATATCCATATCAGAAAATAACATCAAAGAAAATTAATTATTACCAGATAAAACCATTTAATCCTTTGACATTGTAGTTGTTCTTTTTAATTTTGTTAATCAAAATATCATTCTGTTGAAGCTTGAAACCCCCTAGAGCAAGGACAGATGTTTTTCTCTCTGCAACTTTATAGAACAAACCTGGATACCACAGCTGATCTCAGTGGTATGGTGACCAAGGCTGACCCACAAACACAACAGCAACCACAAACGCAAAATGTAATAGACAATGAACTACCTACACATCATATTACTTATGATGCGGACAGCCTTGAAACCCCAGGCATGGATCTATCACATGACCCCAAGGAACAGCAGGAGAACGTGGTAATGAGGAGGGGCTTTGTGCCGAGAACAGTACCTGAGAGGGTGGCACAGAGGAAGAGCTCCATGGCCCAGCTGCAGCAGTGGGTCAATCAGCGACGGGGCATGGCCTCCCAAGAGGATATCAACAGGTATTTCTTTGCATTCAGATGAAAATTGTGGTGTCATTTTACTGTGTCTGCAGGTTACTATTATTTTTATGGCAGGTATTGGTAAATTAAAAATGTTTTGAGGTAGAGCAGTGCTTCAGCTTTAGACATTTTTATAAGACTCAATCTAACATAAAAAATTAAAACATTTGCCTTAAAGGCAAAAATGACGCTGCCTTCATAAACTGCACCTTTTTCTGACCATTTGACTTTGATACAGAAATAATCTCTATCACTTTCTGTTCTGTTAGCCCATCTCGATACTACCCTGTGAACAGAGGTGTCCTGGCTGATTACTATGCTTATTCTGGTCCACACCATTATGTGGATGAATACCCTCTGTACCCACCAGGGGTCCGACCAGACAGCATCTGCTCTGTGTCTGCTGGATACGACCGACACTGGACTAATAAGGAAAAGCGACTTTCTCTGAGGGATGGACCTCATCAACTGTATGGGCCGCAGATGTCCCGGGACCCCTGGGGGTCACATTTCTACGGTGGAATTGAAACATCCATGAGGCGCTTGTCCATTCAGCCTCGCTCCAGGTCTGTGCCCAGGTCACCATCTTCATCCTCAGGTGGGCCCTACTCACCGGTGCCACACAATTTTGCTTCACCAGCAAGATCGCCATCTGCCCACTTTGACCGGTTTCAAGGGAGGATGAGAGAAGAGCCTATCTATGCTGATCCATCTGTTTACAGCCTGAGAAGATCCCTCAGTTCACCAAAGGTAAAACGATGTGTGTTTGTGTTTGCTTTTAGAAGATAGAGTAGTACTTTAGCACAGACTGAATATGCTGAAACAATATTCATCTCACTTTACTCACAACTTTTCCACCATTTTTACTTCCATTTGTCCTTTCCTTCTTTCCTTATAACCACCCCTTCTCCCTTTAGTATGACTACCCTCGTGATAGGAGGTCCTTAAGCCAAGGATTATACCACCACCACTATCCTGTATCCCCTTCTGTCCACAATAAAATGGTATGTGCTGCTAATGTGCTGTCATACACATCATCACAAATGCAGTCCTGTGATAACAGGTACATGCTATTGAAAATAAGGCGGTGGTGCTTTGCAGCTGTTACTTTTATTTCCTTTGTCTACTTCTCCTAACCTTTAAACATTCACCTGAAATTTCTGTAGCTGTGTTTGTGTCACTAACACACAAAATGTGACTGCTATTATGAGTATACATGCACCAGTATATGTGTGTGGGTTACAAAGAATAAAGACGCTGATTTTATTTTTGTGCAAGCAATTCCAGAAAGCAGGATCCAGGACTCTTCTGCAAAATAGTTTATAGAGATGTATGACATGTCTTCATGTATGGTGGAATTTGGGGGAACTGTATGTCTAAAAAAACAGACAGATCTATACAATAGACGGAAGATAAAGAAAGCCTCATGAAAGTTAGCAACAACAGCAGGGCTGTGATGCAAGTAGCATTTCGTTGGAACTGTTCCAGATATGAACCTAGACATGAACTGTAGACATCCAGTATGACTGGAAGATTGGGTGTGGTGCTTTGCTTTTATCTAAAAGTCTCTGTTTGTGCACTGTGTGTCTGTGTACTTTCCGTGCGTGTCACCACTGCTGCTGCTTGGCTTAGGAGGATTTATTAGACCTTCAGCTCCAACGTAACCTGGATTACCTAGACCACCAGGTAGGAGGACACACACACAAGTGTCTTCTGGTCACACACTGTGCTTCTCAGTCAGTTTTTAGTCAGTCTTTTATATGTTGCTTTGCTCCTTTATTTGAAAAAAAGCCTCTAGTTTTGTTACATCATGTTGCACTGATTTGTTATCAGATATCTGTAACCTGAGCACCATCTTCAGGTGCTCAATGGAAGCCATTTAACTGGCAAGGGTGCCCGAATGCCAGAGCGCTCATCCTCTTTAGCAAAACTCTGTGTACAAGTAAGAGAGGAGGGAGCACTATGGGGAACAAGCTTCTGTTAGCAAAACTACACCCATATACCTATCTTAAGGGTTAAAGCATAACCAGAAATATGTCTTTTATTTGTGGCTTCGGAATAATAACTTTTTGAGCCCTTACTAGTTCATTCTACTTCACAATATGAATGGTATATACATACACAAGCCTGCCTCTACATGTCCTTTCTGTCTGTCTGGTCTGCACGCTGCTTTTTTAATGTCTCCACCACCATTCTTTATCATGCTCTCCATCATACTTGAAATTTCTGTCTAGCAGGTTTGGGTGGTATCCAAATTTTGACACTGTCAAACGGCCTCCACATTTTACCGTGAATACCGTGCCGTGCGCCTTTTTTTTAATTTCATACTGGCAGCACACCGCGGTATTAAACTGGTATGAACCCGTCCCGATGTGTTTTTATTTTTTGTTTGTTTTTGTAATTTTACCTTGTTAAGAGCGCAGCATTGCGCAGTATTTATGTCAGAAGTTACGCATGGTAAAAAAAAACACTTGTCCGGTAAACTAAAAACCTGCCGGTCACGTTTTCCGCTGCCAAGTATTTTTAATAGAAACAATTAAAATTCTAATTGTTGGCTCAGACAGCGGCACCAAACTGTTGGCTCGTGCCTACACCGTTCAGAAACTAAATACCATCTCAGCTCTGGCTCGTCCTCTAAAGCGCAGCAGTGTTCTTCTAAGGTCTAAGGTCACAGGTGCGACTGTAGCTCTCTCTTTCTCTCTCTCTCTCTCTCTCTCCTCCGCGCTGTCACGTCATGTTCATAAACTTTATCAAAGGTCTCCAAAAGTAAAATATATTATACTACTGAAGTAAAACTGAAGATTCAACCACACAAGGCATCAAATAAAATATGTTTAATAAATTTGATCCTTATCTTCTATATAAGTACATTGCATTTTTTTATTGACGGTATTAAAAATGATACCGTCGCTACCTGTGTGCCCCGCCGATATACCTTAATACCGCCCAACTCTACTGTCTAGCTTCAAAAGTCTATGCAGGTCCATTTGTGATATGGACCTGGTCTCATGTGTGCAGTGGTGCATGGGGGCATTGTTGTAATTATATTTTAAGCATGATAAGATAAGAAAAACAAGAAGTGACACATGCTGTGAAGTTCATTATTTGACCTGATGAACATAGCATGTTAGCAGACCCAGGAGATTGCAGAGATGAGGCAGTTATCTACCACTTCCAACAAGAGACGAAAGGACATTTGAGTACAGTAGAAACACTCAGCAGAAATATAATTTTTTAATATAAATATGGCACCAATCAAAATTGGTGCTTTAGAGAAACCCAGAGTTTCCAGTCATATTTTGCCATCTTACTTTTAATGATTTGGATTAATTTGGTTGTGAATGTGTCACAGCCTCTTACAACTGCAGTGTATATAGTAATGGCATGTTCTCTTTTAACCCCATGCACTTTCTTTTATCCAACAAGCACATATGTTAGCAGAAGGATGGTCAAGAAGCACTAGAGAATTTTTTTTAATCTCTTTATAGCCACACTCCATTCCTTTTGTGACATTTGCAAATAAACCAACATGCAGGTGTGCATTGTCGGTATGCCCACATGTTGTTTACATGAGGATGAAGAATAGCTCCATGCATTCACCTCTGATGGCTGGCAGATGGGACATTCTTCACTTTTGTGTAACCCAGTCATCTGCCAGAATATGAGACCCAATCACTTTTACCCTCTACTGCAAAACAAAATGTTAAGATAACTTTTTCATTTTTTAACAGGTTCCTCCTTTCCATGATGTCTACAGCAGTGAATTACATCCCACATTGAAACTTAATGAGATTGAAACCAGTGTATGAAACTTTTTATTACATAAACAAATAAAGTGCATGGCCAAAAGTATGTATTAACCCTCTTAGTCTGCATTAAGCAGTAGTCTAGATGTGTAATGCCTAAGTTGAACATCACAATATGCAGCAATCACAGCACAGTTTTCTGCAGCCAGTGTGAGAAATTATTTTCCCAGTACAGGATAGAAAGATTTAACTGGGTTGGTGACCATTGTGGGATGGACTCTGATAAGACCTGGCTAAAGTCCACAGCAGCTGCTTTAGGGAACATGTTGTTAAGGGCACTAGCTGGTGATGTGTTTGTGTTCTCTGTTTTCAATCACTTGCAGTGGAATACAACTATCTGAAGAGCTCTTGGGAACTCACAGCTCCTTTGGAGGAGCGTGGTCCATGAGAGGAGCTGAGAGTGACGAGCAGTTGTGCGGTCACGTCTTTTTATTTTATTAATTAAAAGTAATATAAGTAAAGCATGTAAGTCTGGGAGGAGTGACTCAAAGTTTAAATAAAACCGCGATACATGTGTGGGAACAGCATACTTTTGGTCCTGTACTGACAACATAAATTTACACATATATGTGTTGTTTATATTCCTTCTCTGGTTTCCACAAAGGACTTTATATACCCATGTGTTCTTTGTCACATAGAAACTCTTGGGTCGACTGTGTGAGCAGAACCGGATTATGAAGGACCAGGAGGCTGTTGTCCACAGACTGAGAATGGAGAAGGTCCGTTGTTTTACTGAAGAAAAATAAAATAAGAGAAAAGAAAAGCTAAGAAAATCTTTGTGTGATAAAACTTGCAAAGGTGGTGCTGTGTATTTAAAATTATGCAGCCCTCCTAGCACAACAATGATGACCTCATGGGCATATTGTGATAAATGAATCCAGCCTTACACAGATTTACCAAGACAAAAATACACAGAGTATGAGTTTCCTGTTTAAGAGAAATCATTGGTTGCTGACTGTAAAAAAAAAAAATTAATCATTACTACATCCAGTGGCAATACAAGCATGACCTCTGTAGCTCATTAGCCATTGTCAAAGCTGTCAGTGCTGTGGTTTTTACCCATCAACAAACTTTACTAAAACAAGATGGCACTATACATGTTGGGAAAATAGTATTTTATCCTTGCTTTACTGATGGAGTTAAACCTATTTTAGATGGATAAACCATCTTTAAAATGATCCTAACTACAGTCAGTGTTTTATTTCCTCTCTTAGTTCTTGAGACAGAGAGTGCAGCTGACTGCATAAAGGCTCTGAAACAGCAGACAATCTGACAAAGGGGAGCAAGGTGGAGGGGAAGGGGAGGACTTAAGTATCCTCTCACCTCATAGTTACCTTTGGCCAGTATATAGAGTAGCATATTGTTTTTGATACTCACATACTGTCACTGTTCATTTTTTTTATGTAAACAACATAATTTGACAGCCAAACATAAATCTTCTTTCCTGCCTGCTATGCATTATGTCTCCAGGACAGGCTAGAGGAAGGACTGGTGGCAACTCATCAGGAGATGGAGCTGTACCTCAACCAGCCTTTAATCATGGAAAAGCTGCAATTCAAAAAGGAAACTCAGCAGAATCAGCTCATCAACATCAGAGGGGAGCTCTCCCAGGCCTCAAGTGTAGGACATTGCTTCAACACAACTATATACAGTATTTACATTTTGGGGGAATATATTATCTGTTTGAAATGACACCACTTAATTTGACTTAGTACAACATATTTCACTTGAGAAACTTGCACAGAATGTACAGAAAACCAAGTCATATACTTAACTATGAATTTTGATACTTACAACAGCCCTTTTGTCCCTAGCTTATCTTACTGCACATTAAGCAATGGTTAGGACTACTCTCTTAGTATGGCTGCAATTATTTTTGCTTTAGGCTTTAACCACCAGTCATATGGAGTTTGAAGCATTAGAGGATGAGGCCAGTGCCATCCATGGAGATCTATGGGAGCAGCTTAATGCAGGAGGACAGGTAAGAGGTCACAAAATACATAAACATAAAAAAACAAAAACAGCCGATGGCACATTTCCCAGATAAATTATATAATGCTACCCAGAGAGTTTTTTTCTTCATACAAAACAATGCCTACAAATTCTTTTCTCCAGCAGTCGGATATAGAGCAGGCAAACAATGTTCACTGTGTCATTGGAAATAATTACAACATACTTCAGATACAGTTTACAAGTTAGACAATTTAAACTGAGTAGAGTTCATCTGGGAGGGCTCTCTGGGGGTTAGGAGGGCTGATTGGCAAATTCTGTGCCAGATGTCACCTTAACTAGCTGGGGGCTAGCAAACAGAATGATGTCTAACCCTAGGGCAGGCTTTCATTTAAGTTAGAGCTCCATTTAGGTCTGCTTAAACGATATAAACCTGCCTAGGTGAACTGAGAGCTAGGCCAGGAGGAGCAGGCCGCAAGGATTTGTTTTTAGACAACTTTAAGAAGTGAAGTGTTTTTGTAATCAAAATTGTCTGTGTTGTCAAAGTGCCATCGTGTTCAGGGATGATGTACATAGTGGCACGCAGCTCACTCAGCAGTCACAAAAAAATTATTTAGTGAATACAAACAGCAGTTCATGTATGGATTAGACATTATTTCCAACAGACTTGAAATGGTCAAGATTCAAGATGCAAGAAATTTATTGTCAAATGCACAGCACTTTACAGTTACACTGAGCAATGAAATTCTTACTTTGCGAGTTCCCTTCACATGACTTTATACACAACAAAACTAAGATAAAAAACAGTAGACTTATTTTAGGCATAAGAATAAATAAAATACGAATAAGCAATAAGTATATATAAGAATATAAAATAAGCAAAATGTGCAGTTCTATGTACAGAGGGTAAAGTGTTATCAGTGTTTAAGCATTATTGTTTATGCATTATTGTCAGCAGTAGGACATTTAGAATGTGCAAATATGTTTACAGATTGTACATGCAAAAACAAATATGTGCAATTTTTGCATCGTGGCAATGATGTTTACATGATAAATGTTCAGTCAGTGGTTCAGCAGCCTGATGGCCTGCGGATAGAAACTGTTTTTTAGTCTGGTTGTCCTTGCTTTCACACTCCTGAAGCGCCTGCCTGATGGCAGGAGTGTGTACAGTGTGTGCTGTGGGTGAGTGCGGTCTTTGATAATGTTGTGGGCCCTCTTTGTGACCCGGTCATTGTAGATGTCCTGTAGAGGTGGAAAAGCTGCTCCACAGATGAATTGTGCCGTTTTAATGACACGCTGGAGAGCCTTCCTGTCCTAAACGGTGCAGGTCCCATACCAGACTGTGATGGAGTTTGTCAGGACGCTCTCCACTGTGCATCTGTAGAAATTGCTGAGGAGTTTGGAGGATAATCCAAATTTCCTCAGCTTCCTGAGAAAGAAGAGTCTCTGTTGAGCCTTCTTGATGATCTGCTGTGTGTTGTGAGCCCAGGTGAGATCCTCACTGATGTGGGTACCGAGGAGTTTGAAGGTTTTTACCCTCTCTACCTGGGCCTTGTTGATGAAGAGTGGGGCAAGCTGGTCTCTCCTCTTCCTTGGGTCAATAATCATCTCCTTAGTCTTCTCAGTGTTTAAGGAGAGATTATTTTCCTGGCACCAGGTGTCTTTGATGTGGGACATGACTGTCCTCTCAAAACACTTTATTACAATAGAAGTGAGGGCAATGGGCGAGGGGCACTATGGTGCTGGTCTTGAAGCATGTGGGCACAGATAACTGCGAGAGGGACAAATTGAAAATGTCTGTGAAAACCTCAGCCAGCTCTAAAGAGCAGGCCCTCAAAGCACGGCCAGGGATGTTGTCAGGGCCGGCTGCTTTTCGGGGGTTTGTCCTCAGAGGCCTGCTGACCTCAGTTGAAGTCACAGTGAGTGAAGAGCTCTGTGCTGCCTCTGCTAGTAGAATCCCTCTGTGGAGTCTGAGTAGTTGTAGTATCCCTCCAGCTTCAGTTTGTTTGAGGAGCTGTCTGTAGGCTGGGTAGAGGAACACGGAGATATGGTCAGATTGTCCAAAGTGGGGGCGGGGCGCGGCCTTGTATGTGCCCTTCACGTTGCTGTAGACCTGGTCCAGAGTGTTGTTGTTCCTTGTAGGAAAAGTCACATATTGGTGAAACTTTGGGAGCACAGACCTGAGGTTGCAGTGGTTAAAATCCCCGGCAACAAACACCGCATCCGGGTGTGAAGTCTAGTATTTGCCAATGATGTCATGCAGTAGTCCTAATGCTGTGGTTGGATGTAAACAACCAGCAGAAACACAGCACCGAACTAACCCTTGGCAAATAAAAAGGTCTGCACTTCACCATCAACACTTCGATGTCTGCACAGCAGTGTTTCTCCACCACCTGAGCGTCTGTACACCATCTTTTGTTAATGTAGACACACACACCGCCACCTTTGTTTTTACCTGCTGCTGATGTGCGGTCTCCGCGGTGCACTGTGTGGGTCTGAAGCTGAATGGAGTCCGGCGTACTTGCAGTAGTCCATGTTTCCATGAAGATAAGAGCACAGCACTCTCTGATCTCATGTTGAGATGTTGTTCTGTTCGTAGCTCATCCATTTTATTTTCCAGAGAGCGGACTTTAGCTAACAGAAGGTTGGGTAGTGGTGGTCGTGTACCTCTAGCCTTAACCCTAGCATGTACCCCTCCTCTCTTGCCCCGTTTCCGTCTCGCTGTTCGCTCTCTGTGGCTCAGCAGTGTAATCAAACAGAGCTTTAAACTAGCTCCAAATGTTTACATCGAACCCAAAAAACGCTGTCAGCCCACGGTTTGTGTCCTCGGTGGCCATGTCTGTGTGTTTTTACATCACCTGAGTTTGCTGTGAGAGACGATCGTTTGTTTTTGAGGATACAGAAGTCTGCCCATGTTAAGTTGTGACTGTCACTAGTTGACATGGGTGCGTTAACCTCACCACTTAAATGTGAGCGACTGACAGAATCAAGAGCATATATTGAGGTAAAGCTGCATTTAGCTCCTTTATAGGGCACCATGGAATATGATAACTGGACTCTTGTCACGTCATGGTTGTTGTCTTTGAATGTTCTTCACAATACCAGTGTCGCTGTGACACACAGCGCTGCTTATGTTTTGAATGGTGGCTTTAGTTCGGTGGTCCGATCAAAAAGGCCTGAGTTACATATTTCACATGGTTCACATCAAATCCATTCAACGTGACGGTGTCCGTGCTTGTGTATTCTTCACTATTGCTGAGTTTTGCTGTGAAAAACGCTGCTTTGTGTTCGTTTATTTCGCTTTTAAAGAGGGTCATCTGCCCATGTTAAGTTGTGACTGTCACTGGTTAACATGGGTGTGTTCACCGCATCATTCACATGTGTTGAACGGCCAACACCGTGAAGGAGATAGGTGCAGGTAAAGCAACATGAGACAGCAGCTTGTCTGTGGCGCAGAGAATAGGACGCTGGTTGGTAATCATATTGCTGTTGTGCAGAGTTTCGAATCCCACTTGGGGCTTTATTTATACATGTGGCTGTTTTGTTTTATAAGCACGTTCTCATTACTTTCTGTGCATGGTATCGACAGGACGGCTGTTTTTTATTCAACGCGGATATCTATATCTTGCAACATTGCCACGTGGAATGCTATTGTTAAGAAAGAATTTGTGCAGAATGTTAGGGCCCAAGCCCTTTACTGCCAATTCCACATTTCATGACAATATACTACTTTTAGATAATTTACCACTTTAATTAATTGATTAATATCTTCTAATATAAAGTAGTTTACCTTCACATTACTTTGTCTTTTCAGAGTGAACTAATTCATAGACATATCCAAAAGAGTTCTGGAGAGTCCAGGATGTGTTGGAGGGACTGCATAAAAAAAACTTCTCTAGAGGCACTGACTCAGCCAAGCACAGAGGTAACACACAGGCTTGGGAAAATAATCACATTCTTAATAACTATCTGTATCTGTATTATGAATATTGACTCTGTCCTTGCCCTACATCTCTCTGTTTCACTTCGATAGTGGCCAGCGGTGCATCAGGCTCCTTTAGCACCAATAGTCCAGCCAGTCCCTTGAGCTCAGTAAGCCTTACCAGCCCGCTCAGCCCTTTCTCCCCAGTGCCTGGCTGCCAGCCCTCCCCCACCAAACAGCTAGGCACGGAGGTAAGCACCAGACACACCCAACTGGGAACCTTACCCACCCCAAAACCTGGCACAGGTCCATGTTTAGAATCTAGACCCAGCCCTGATGTACGTAGAAAGTCCAGCTCTGGACCTCATCCAAAGTCATGCCTTTTACCTAATTTTAAACCTGATCCTAGGCCTAGATGTAGACCTAGAAGTTACAGGGAATCTGATACAACTCAGCAAGCTGAACATATAAATTACTATAGTTATGAAACCTATGATTCTACCTTCCCTCAGCCCATCCTCGCTTTCCAGAATCTTAAGGAGTCATTGGGGAGATTAGACACTGTTGTAGAGGAAATTGACCAAAACATCAGTTGCAAAACCAGCTCAAAGTCTGACCAATCTATAAATGCAGACAAAACCACAGCAGGGGAAAGGATTATTTCATTCAACGTACAAAGCCAGTACCCTACATACACTGATCAGCATTTAGATTCAGTCCTAACTCACTCTGACATGAATAAAGTTAGTTGGCTAACTAATGGCTATGGTAAAGAAGTTAGTATAGGCCTCAGAAAAGATGTCTATCCAGATTCTCACCCAGCTCGCTTTTCAGGCTTCTATGACTGCTACAGAAAAGAAACCTCCAACAGGCGTTTTTCAGTGCCCGAATCCCAGATCCTTTTTCATCAGGACTCCTATCAAACGGACGTTTTATCACTACGCTGCAGCACAGATATTTATACACTCTCTGTTCCTTGTGTTAAGAGTCCTGAAACCCAACATCCACATCAGCTTGCATCTCAGTCAGTATGTTATGCTGGAACAGAAGCTGGGGTGCTTACTTCCTCTAGCAATCAAAGAGAATATGGCATTGATTTAGTGATTCCAATCACAAAACAGTCTGACTCAATCAGTAACCATTCAGGCAAAGTGTTACTGCAGACACATCTTTGAAGAAAACTATCACTTCAATCCTTCAGATCTTTTGTTTTTTGATATGTGTTTTATATTCTAAAAGTAGGGAGAATCATTTCAGAAACATTTTGTATAGTAATTATTGAAAATGGTTTTAAAGCCACAAGCTTTATTAATTGCTGGTGTATATAACAAAGTATTGCTCTGGAAGCAGAGCTTTTTGAGTGCTCTGGGATCCCATTGAGAAGTGACAATTTAAAGCGTACTTGATCTACGGTTTTATTTACTTTTTTGGCTGCAGTATACAGGCTGATGATGGGGAGCTGTTTTACAGGATAATATTTAATGTTAAATGTGGTTTTCTTAAGGAGTCTGTATGGATAAAGAATTTAGAGAAGCACTGTTTCCATAACCATCAAGCATTTTCATCCAACTTTAATATGGAACCAAGACTCGTTCCACAGAGTTCTTGCCGCTTTTTGCTCTGCACTTTGCCTGGCTTAAAGTCTCTTCTCCTGATGCTTAGAACTCTTTGCCTCCCCCCCCCTCTCCTTCCTTCCCCATCCATGCTGCCCTTATGGTGTTAAAGGAAGTTATTCCCCCACGGCCACCCCTTCCCAAGTCTTATTACCCATTGGAGCCCTCCCCTACCTTTCCTCCCTCCACCTCTCCCCTGGCCTTTGACAGCACCACCTGGCTGCGCAGCTTGGGCATCGATGATGGTTTCCTTGATGGTGAAGAATCGCACATCAGAAAGGTATTTAGGTATCCAGTCCCGCCCTATGCCTCACCATGTCGTAACAGTCCCATGTCATCATTTGAAACCGAGAATCAACCAAAAACCATTCATCCTTAAAGATTTCACCTTTGGGTTTCTCACTTACACACAGTGTTTGACCTTTCAGTGCAATCTTAGCTCCACAGTTGATTGTTTAAACTGAAGTGAACAATCAACACTTTAGACTGTTTTGGTCTTTTCTTGTCAAGGATAAGCAGCACTTAGCTCCCAATATAAATCACCTGTCAAATCCCCATATACCCATATGTGTAGTGTGTTGTGTTGTAGTACTCATACTAGTCAGTACATGAAGGACACTTGACTGTGAGAGTCATTTATCCATTCTCAGGAATACTGTGGCACTGGATCTTTCACCACCATAACTTTATAAATGATGTGTTGCATCTGTTATTACAACTACACCAGATGTTTTAAATCATTATTATTTAATGCATACTGAACTGACATTCTTCACCACCTTGAGGTTTAATGGTGGCTACAACACAAATAATATCTCTGTATTGCAACCCCAGTTTAAAGACGAGAACAATATCGCTGGCTCACAAGACCAGGTCCAGGACAGACAATTCACCATGAACAAAGGTACTACAAAAATGTTGTACTACGAACAAAATTTCATCTAATGATCAAAAAATATATTTAAATTTACCTACTAAGCTTTTACATAACCTCAGTGAGCATTTACATAATTAAATTCAGATTATGTAACATCTGAATATTTTAGTTTAGTTTTTTTATGAATTTCTTCTCAGGAATAAAAAAAAGAATTCTGATTCTGATCCTGATTGTATCATTAAATCACACGAGGCATACAGGTACACTATTGCCTCATAGTGTCTGAGAATTCAAGTCTTTCTTTTGTCCTATGCTTATGGTCTTATTTCTTTTGTCTCTTTCCAGTTGGCATTGTACCTCCTAGGACCAAGTCCATAACTGAGGACTCACAAAGGAGTTCTACTGGAGGTTACCAACATAATGGCAAAGTGCAGAATGGAATCTCTAGGGTATGTCACACTAAATTATATAATACTATTAAAAAAATATCTATGACAACCTAATATACAGCTATGCAGGTTTCAAAATATTAGAGAGAACTCACAATGTTAATGATGAGGCAGTACTGAGTTATACAGCTTAAATGAGTGGACAGTATGAATAATACACCACAAGTTCCAGTGGGATAAGGAACGAGTGCGTTTCTACATTTTTTCACAGGAGCGCCCAAAGAGCGCCGTGTTTCCTGCTGAGGTTAAGTTGAAGATGAGTGTGGAGGAGCAGATTGAGCGTATCCGTCGCAACCAGAGCAGTTCTGTGAGGGACAAGAGGCGGAGTCTAAACTTCTCAAGCGGCCACTCTCCAGCCAACTACAAAGTTGTATGTTCAAGTACAGAATGACCCTAGTGTTTGTGCAGAGAATCTGTTTTTAATTGTTCCTAATAAACATAAAATGGATAGTACCTTTCTTAATGTATGTAGCATACATTGTCTAGACTTTTGCAGGCATGAATCAAATAGCAGATGACCCCTGGAGTTACTGACCTTGCATCTAATAGTGTATATGATGGTGGCAAGGTGACAGATGATTTGAGTGTATGTTTTTTTTTTTTTTATGGAAAGGTTCGCAGGCGGCTTACAGCTCATGAGATTGACATTAAAGACTTGGAAACAGCAGTTCGAGGCCAAGGACAGGAGACGCCACAGGAAGAAATTGCCCGTCTGAGACAATTACAGGCTGAACCAGAAAACTACGATATCACCAAAGAGGTGAGATTAACACACCATTAGTAATAAATACCGGTATGACAAAAAGTAACTAACTTAAGTTTATAGTTCAGGTAGAAGGGACAAACAAAAAGCCAAAGTGTCCAATAAAGTGTACCTTTAATTAGAGTTAAAGCCAAAAGAAATCCCAAAAAACAAAATCAAAAAACTGCTAACAAAAACTCAAAGGATCAAAAAAAGCTCTGAAAACAGAACTGAAAGCACCTAGGAATGAGGAACACAGGGAATGCAGGATAGCAACACATGGAGCAGACACAGACACACTGAAAAGGCTGTGTTCGAAATCAATCACTTACTCCCTACTCCCCACTCCCCATATGGGAAGTTCAATGTAGGGCACTACCTCATTTTCTGTCACTGTATCGTCGTCATTGCTGTCGATTTCTGCCGGCTAAACAAACTACATTGTTAGCAATTATAATTTGTGCCGTTATAGCCCAATAAATGTTTTATGGCAAAACATTAATATGTCAAGGGGGGTTGTGAGATGGAGGACACAAATGCAGACTTAGCGGAAGTATCAGGCAAATCTCAGTGTTTTAATTCAGGCAAGGTTCGGTACACAGGAGTTCAGTCCACGTGGCAGAGGTATCCAAAAAGGCAAAGGCAAAAAGCAGTAGTCAAATCCAAAAACAAGTCACACACAAGAGAATCCAAACTTACTCGAAACCACGTAGGGAAAAATCACAAGAGTGCAAAACTTACTTGAAAACACGTAGGGGAAAAATCACAAGAGCGGAAGGCTGCTTGGATGGCTGTGTCGCAGGATAACTCACAAAACAAACTGGCCCCAAGGGGCAGGAAACACACAGGCTTTATACACAGGAGGGCGGGAAGACACAGGTGAAGCACATTAGGGCGGAGCAGGTAATCACAGGAGGGGGAAGGGAGCACACATGAGGAAGGGGAAGTAAACAGAACTGAAACACAAGGGGAAGATCGAGTTTCAAAATAAAACAGGAAGTGACTAGTAAAACTAAAACTAATATAAACAGAAAATGAACTACAAAATAAAAGACCTGGCTGAAACCATGACAGTACCCCCCCCTCAAGGAACGGCTCCCAGATGTTCCACTAGAAACCACCAGTCTGAACAAAAATACAGGGAGCAAAAAATCAGTCTAATAAGGGTCCAGAAAACAAAAACTCAGAAAACTGGGTAGAGCCCCAGCATGACAAAGTCTGGGGGGGCTCAGAGAGCAAGGCCAGAGACTGAGAAGGCCGAGATTTCCCAGGGTCGAGAGAAACGGCAGGGGAACGCCAGAGACGAGGTTGCAGACCCTCCAGGGTCTGGGTGGAAGAACAACAGAGATAGAGACGCGGACCCTCCAGGGTCCGGGCGGAAGACCACCAGCGATGGAGACGTGGACCCTCCAGGGTCCGGGCAGAAGACCACCAGCGATGGAGACGCGGACCCTCCAGGGTCCGGACAGAAGACCAGCGAGGAAGGCGAGACGGACCCTCCTGGGTCCGTGCAGAAGACCAGCGAGGAAGGCGAGGCGGACCCTCCTGGGTCCGGGCAGAAGACCAGTAAGGACGAGATGACGGACCCTCCTGGGTCCGGGCAGAAGACCAGCAGAGACGTTGGGGCTGACCCACCAGGTTCAGGGCAGAAGGTCGGCGGAGATGAGGAGGCTGACCCACCAGACGAGGAGGCTGACCCTCCAGGGTCAGGGCAGAAGGTCGGCGGAGACGAGGCAGAAGACCCTCCGAGGTCCGGACAGGAAGCAGGAGGGAGGACCACCGGCGTCGGGACTGAAGACCAGAGGCGAAGGACCATCGGCGTCGGGACTGGGGCTCGGGAGCGATGGACCACCGGGGTCGGAACAGGTGCTCGGGAGCGGTGGACCACCGGGGTCGGAACAGGGGCTCGGGAGCGGTGGACCACCGGGGTCGGAATAGGGGTTCGGGAGCGGTGGACCACCGGGGTCAGGACAGGAAGCCGGGGACGGAACCCCACCAGGCTGAGGGCTGGAACTTGGGGACGGAACCCATCCAGGACTTGGACAGGAAACTGGGGACAGAACCCCACCAGGATGAGGACTAGAAACTGGAGTTGGGGGTTCCCCATTGACAGAATCAGTCGCTGGGGCTGAGGGTCCCTCTGGGTCAGGGCGTGGACCCAGAACAGATGGCCCTCCAAGGTCAAGGCTGGATGCACCCCCTGCATATAAACAGAAAATGAACTACAAAATAAAAGACCTGGCTGAAACCATGACATAAATAAATGCTACATTCTTTAAATGATCATTGTATTCATAAGACAGGTAAATTAACTTCTGTTGGTGACCATGGTGGTGACCATAGCATAGAAAATACTTTTCATAATGCATTGTGGCATACATTGAGGGCCCTGTATGGGGTCTATAATTTATCACTAAGAATTAGGACAGCACTACAAAATGGCAGAGACACTCTATAGGACCATATATAGTGATTAGGGAGTGATTTCGGACACAGCCAAAGAGTAAGGAGAAGCACACACTTTAACAGGGACAGAGGTGCAAACAGTTAGGGTGTGGCATGCAATCATTGTTCAAGGAAAACATGGAGTGACACATGAAATTCCAAAATAAAACAGGAATTTGAAGGGGGACACAGACATCAATAAAAACTGAAATGAAACTAAACATGATGATGCCAACTAAACCAACAAGAAGACAGATATCAAAATGCAAGAAACTAAACTAATACAAATATCCAAATATTAAAACTATAAAAACTGAGACTGAGAGAAATAAAAAAGAATGCTCAACTTTGTGAAATTTAAGCCCTAAAGTAATTCTACTTTGTCTCTGTGATTTTTGCTCATAAAAACGGATGTATTAGTGTGTGCATTCATTTATGTGCATTATGTTTGTTCTAGCTCATGGCCCCTGACAAGGTTCTGATCCCAGAGCGCTACCTGGATGAGGAGGATAACACACCTTTGAGCCCTGAGGAGCAGAAGGAGAAGCAGAAAAAACTGGAGCGGATCAAGACCCTCATTGCCAAATCAAAGTACAGTTTTGACCCTGACTCTAGACTAATTAATTGGTTTTGATTTGCTTTTATTAAATTACCTTCATGATGTATTGCTGATGTATTGCAGACTCCATGAATTCCAGCATATCTGTGTTTATGTCAGTATAAACATTTTAGAAACAACCTCTGAAGGATTCATTTAAACAGCGGAACACAAAAACGCCATACCGATATGAGACTTTTTATTGTCAGTTTGCAGAATGTGGTTCCTGTCCTGGATGGCCCAGTGGAGGGTGCAGCTGCAGTCAGTTCGCATCAGCAGTTACAGGAGCAGGAGAAGCGTATTGAGATCACCTGTGCTCTAGCTGCTGAGGCCTCTCGTCGAAGCCGCATCCTTTCTGGTGAGGACTATACTCACCTACTATATTCTTTCAATGCAACCAGTTGATTCACATCCAAATTTTCAAGTCCTCAAGGTGTCCAAAAGGTGTAATCACCCAAGATGCCTACCTTACTGGAAGAGGAATATAACATCGGTTTCTCTCAGAGGACCTTGAAGCTGTAATTTGTATGCTTGTTTTTAGCTTTTAGCTGAACATAGACAACCCTGTTCCAAATGGGCTTCCTTGTAAACTGCCCCATCAGCCTTGCAACATCAGGCTTCGTAAAGGAGTAAAGCCTGGTCCCTGCAGCAAACAGAGGTATCTGTGGCTGCTCTCTTGGTTGACTGAGGGCACTGCATTTCACTGTTCTCAGTTTGGCATTCAGTCTTTAGTAGATAATCCTACACCTAGTGGTCTGAGGTCTATTTCATTTAAATAACATCTAACATTTGCCTTCAAAACCTGCAAAACTATTGACATTGTTTATTTGCAAATAATACTTCCTCCAACGTTTTCATAAATTTGAGGTGAAGGCAACACAGCAAACCATTACTGAGTGATACTGAAATAAACCCCTGTCACTTTATCCCTTTCCATCCACAGTTATCTATCCAATTGATTACCAGTTAATCTGTGTTGCTTCTGAAAGAAAGACCAGTTGTTTTATTCTTTCTGTGCGCTTACATTTATTAAGTCAGCCAATAGTTGAGGAGTTCTGAAATCACGTGTTCAGTTTGACATGTGTTTATGATCCAAAATGGAAAGTTGTCCATTTGAATACACAGGACTTCTTCCTCTTTACCTATTTATTTCACTGTACTCCCTTTCACTTTTTGTTTTGTTTTCCATTTTCCCTCTGTTCACCTTACCATCGCCCCTCACCCCACCACATTCCAGCCCAGTGCGCCTCTAGCCCCCCCCTCTCCCCAACCAGCCTGGTTCCTACCCCTTCCTCTGTTGACTTTCCCAACTCTGCTCACATCATGAAAGTGTGAGTCTTACAAGGTGAGTCCCCTTCTTACCCCTTATTTGAATATGATGTGTGTGATTGGCTTGCACAGCTTTCTCCTTCTTCCTAAACTGCCATCCACAGGCTTGGCATAGTTATGATGGCTTATGGGAGCGTATTTATGCGGGTTAATGTAAACAGAAACTTTTTTTAAAATGATGATGTGTGCACAATGTTATTTTGGAAAACGGAAGGAAATATTTGTTTTTCAAAATATGTGTAAACAGGGTCTGAAACCAGGGGGAGGTTAGTAGTTTCAAATAAAACAGGGAATAACGAAAATGTCATAACAAAATATGCCCTGGCTCAAAGGTGGAAACCTGACAGTGTGACTCGCATTTTGTGTGTAGGTTTAAGTTAGGCAGGAAAATAGCCTGGACATCCATACTTCTTCACTTCTGTGTGTGAAATGGGTCTGTAATCTCTCACCTTCACAGCCAATTCTACTCAGCAGAAACCCTACTGCCCTGATCATAACTGTTTATCTAAAATGGGATACACATGAGCATCCAACATCTTGCTGCTTGATTCCTTCAATATTTACAGAATTGTCTTGGATTTTCCAGCTTTTATCACAAAACTAACAATTTCTTTATTGGTGTGCGTACTTTACTGCACACCATTTTGGATGTGTTTTTTTTTGTTTTTTTCAGTGCTAGTGTGGTTGTCACTCTGCCTACCTTACATGCTTTGTTTCTCTGATTGGTTGTATGTCTGTCCAAATGCATCCAGAGGGAATTTATTTCACATCTATTGATACTGCCCACTGGAAATCTAACTCAAATCCACAGACACCAGTAATTGTTTTTTGTGAAAAAAAAAAAAAAAATATGGATGGCAAGGCTAACAGGGATCTGAAACTAAAATGTGCTTTTGCTGTATTAAAACAGCAAAAATATTTTTATTGAAGTTAATAATGTTGGTTTATGTAGAAATTCCACTGTTTTCTTGTAATAGTGAAGTACTACTTCCAGTGGTAATGATTGATGTTTAATTGTCTTTGTCTTTGCCCCTCTTTGCTTTTTTTAGTTCAAGCCTTGGCTGCTGTAAAGTTTGATGGAGCTTCATTCTAAAGAGTCACTGGGAAAACTGAACAGTGAAGATGGACTCAGACATATTTTCAGCAGGTGAACTAATCCAACAAAAGCATTCAAAGCTGCCTGAGGAAGTTCGGGAAGGCAAGAGCAGGTGTGAAACAAAAACAAACATCAGGACCTGTGAGCTCCTTGTCCCAAACAACAGTTCATTTACCAGCTTCAAGCTGTCATATTTCTTCATAATTTAGCTCAGGACATGTTCTACAAAGTAGAGATTACTAACGAAATATGCTCAGATGTTTTACATTCAAAGTGGCAAAGTGTCAGTGAATTAATGGGAATGGTAAGCAGTTGACAAGGAGACACAGCATGTGACAGATCCATGTGGAAAATGAACTGCTGTGGATGATGTCATCTCAATCTCATTGTCGTTGAAAATGCTTCTGAATACTAAAAGCCAAAGGTGAGACCAAACCACCAATGGCTGGTAGGCCCAGGCTGAGCACACTTACCCACAATGACACATTATGACTCCCATATTTTGTAATATTCTGAGGACTGCTGAACTCACTGTGAGGGTGATTTACCCAGAATGCAATCCTTTACACTTATGATTACAGTTTTCACAGCCTTTGCCAGCCACCAGGACAGCAGTGTCATTGAAGAGTGGTTAGAAATCCATTTTATGCCAGACAATACAGTGAGCGAGTCCACTTAATTCCAACATGGTCACATGGTCTTAGATACTGACAAAGTACTAGCTTAAAATTCTTGCATACATTGCCTGTGTGCCTGTTGTAAAACCAAAGCTGCCACATATCAACATCTTGTGTCCCATTGCTGTGGATCACAATATTGTAGGAAAGAGTGGACCTATAATTAGATATACAATGTGTAATTAAGCTTTTAGAGTAGGTGAAAGAAGCAGCAGGCAGCCCTATCCTAGAAGTCAAGCAGCATTTGTTTGAGTATGAACTGAAGGAGATGGAGTGGGGAAGTTCTTTTTGCTGGTAGAAACATTTCAGTTTAATGTTTGTGTTCAGGATGGTTACAGTAAGCAGACACTCTCACCATTGGACAATGATGGTAGTTAAAACGGCACAACAGGAGCATGGGACTCTGCATTTGAAGCAAATATTTATTATAGAAGCATCGACCACACTGGTCTCTGCACTATCACTGTACACTGCTTTTAATGAAGCTCACATTCCTAAAATGTTTTGGCACAGAATGTTGACATTAATTATAAAAAGAAATTTAATTTATTGGGTCTGATTCATATGAGTTGCAGTGTCTTGCAGCGGGATGGTTGCCCAGCACCAGTAACCTCACTTCCCTTTGTATTCAGCATCAGAGTGGAATTCATCATGAATGATTTCCATACATATGTATATGTAATATGTTGAGTATGTGTTTATAAAAGGTATACTGTATGTGGACACTGAAAAATATAAAGTGATCATAAAGTGACCTTAGAGGAGGAACTAGTTATTGATGCAGTCATACTGGAAAATACTGTCATGTAACATAATTTTGTTGGATGAAACATTTCATCTAGCCATGCAGTGCCATAAAATATGTGCTATGTTTGGATGAATGGATACACTGTGCAGTTATAGTAAGGTGCATCCCAGGACAGACAAACATTTGATTCTCTTTGATACGATTCCTACAGATAAAGGTGATTTTAGGTCAAAGGTCATTTTACACAATTGTGCTGTAAGATGTGCCGCCGATGCTCACTGTGGCCAAAAGATTTAGCAGTTTTGTTTAACTTGGTCTTTTTAAACCACTGCAGGACCTGTAGGCAACCACAGCCTCTTCACTCAACAAAGATCACCTGTTACCTTTATGACAACACACTGTTTCATAGAGAATCAAGTGTTATTTTAGATACAGTATACTACAATCCATGGGATGGATGGGATGTATTTGTTTTTCACATGACTGTACTTAAGTATCGTAGGTATCGTAGGTTATAAGTATAAGGCTAAAAGAAAGGGCAATGCTTGATTATATTAATTTTTTTTACATCTGTATATATGTTTTAATTGGAACTTCAAAATTTGCAATTTGAAATCAATTTGAATATATTTATAGTTGTAAGCATTGTTTTCATGTCAATAAATAAAATAATACAGTTTGAATACACCAAAATACAGTAGTTGTGAAAATGGAGCTCTTTCATATGGGTTAGTAAACTAAATGGGCACTTAAATGATGGGACGCTGTTCATAAATCTGCTGGACTTTAAAAACACAGTTTCATATGGAGATTAAAACACTTTGAAATATTCGCACAGGAAGGAAATTAACTTTTGAGCTTTTGCATACAACTGTACAAACATGCAGTTACAAATGTACACGTTTCTGTTAAGATGATATTCAATTGACTCATTCTTTTCCTGTAAACTGACCCTAACACTTACTCATAACCACTAACTTAATTCCTAACATTAAACCTAGAATTCATTCTTGAATTTAAGAACTTACACTGTGGGTTTGGATTGTTGTCCCCACACTGTGGCTGTGTAAACAGAATTGTGTAACACCTCAATGCTCAAAGACAACAGCTGGTTTCATATTATGGGTTGGTAGGTATAGAGATAGATATTTTTGAATAAACTGGAATCTGATGCGTTACCAATGACAGGTCAAAAAATGTTGTGTCCAATATTTGATATCACTGTAGATGTAGCATTTGTGAATGTTTAAAATAAAGAATATACATTTTTAAAAGTATACATTATTTTGGATTTCAGTGAAAGTATTTACTGCTATTAACATGTAACTATTGCTACTTTCGAAAAAATAGACAAACTGCTTGATCTATGCAAATGATAAAAATGAGACACATTTGCTTGCTTTGAGAAACCTTTGCAATAAAGTGAATGTATACACTTAATGTGTTTGTCTAGATGCTTATGAATTCATCACAGTATTTTGTGACAATGCCACTGTCTGAATTGGTGATATATTATTGTTAAATTAATGTATTATTTTTTAAGCACTTGATGAAGTTCACTGCCACAAAACTACTGAGGCTAACTGTTCAGTTTGCTCGTTACCTTGTTGATATTTTTCAGTCTTTGTTTTCAACTGTATGACTGATTGAATAAATTTGTCAAGTGTTTGACAGTACCACACAGAAGGTGGTTAACCCTCATGCACTGTTCGGGACATTTTTGTCCTCTGAGAGAAATTTTTCTGTTTATTTTGGCCATAACTTTGTCAATATGTGAACAAATTGAATCATTTTTGCTCAACAAGCTTAATTTTACATAAATTTTGTTAATATGATTTTAAAATTTTTCATAGGTCAACAGTACATTGTGGGCCTTATGTGTTGTTCGGGACAAAAACGTCCCCTAACTTTAACGGTTTTAAAAATATATCAGATAAATATTTTTTTGAAATTTTTTTGCATAGACCTTTTAATTAACTTCAGTTCTAATCAACAGTAGTGAAAAAATCATTTCCCCCAGGATTTTAACCCTTTAATCACCAATTTTATAAGGGGTGGTGCTGAAAATTGGAAAAAAACACACAAAATGGCTCATTTTTAATAGAAAATGTGGACTGGATTTTTTTTTAACCTTTATTACAGTCTTTGTCATGTCAAACATCAGTAAAAAAAATTGACTTTATTGCATTATTAGTTTTTGCACAGCACTGGATTTTCATTTTTTCTCCCATTTTGCTGAGATTCATGCTGAGAGGTTCAGACAAAACAAAAACACTAGTGGACTTGCATGCATCCTCCTGGTCATTTGATGGTGACAAGAGCAGCAAGCAGCATGAAGAGAGGATTCACTTGTGAACGAATGAAGGATTCACTTGTGAACGAATGAAGGATTCGCTTGTGAACAAGTGACGGATCTACTTGTGCAGCCTTCACAGCTTCACAGCCTGGCCCTTCATAGAGCCAGGCTGCACAATCATTTCCAAAGATTGTGCACAAGTGAATCCTCTCTTCATGTTGCTTTCTGCTCTTCTCACCATCAAATGACCACAAGGTCACATGTAAGACCACTTGCCTTTTTGTTTTGTTTAGTCTGCACCTGTAGACATCAAAGGGCCACACATGCATAGTAACACTTTGTTTTTGTTTACTATGAAGACTCTGTGGTTGTGTGTACTCACAGACAACAAGATCAGTGTGCAAATGGCTCTCTTCCTCTCTAACATACACACACAGCGTGTAGACACACAATTATGTGCTAAAATACTCCCTATAACTCCATATACAAGCCAGAAACTACAGTACATGAGCACAGGCCTGCAGGTAAAGGGTTAATATGGTCATTAAGTTGTTAACTGTAAAAATCACAAATTTTACCTCCTACCAACAGGGTAAACCACCAACAATCAAGAATGCATGATTATGTAGTGCCATGGCTGTGCAGTCAAAAACAAGTGTGGTTATAATGTAAATCTATGGGACAAAATGGGAGAAAAAAATGAAAATCCAGTGCTGTGCAAAAACTAATAATGCAATAAAGTCAATTTTTTTACTGATGTTTGACATGACCAAGACTGTAATAAAGGTTAAAAAAATCCAGTCCACATTCACCTTTTCTATTAAAAATGAGCCATTTTGTGTTTTGTTTTTGCACAGCACTGGATTTTCATTTTTTCTCCCTAATGTGTTGTTCGGGACAAAAACGTCCCCTAACTTTAACGGTTTTAAAAATATATCAGATAAATATTTTTTTGAAATTGTTTTGCATAGACCTTTTAATTAACTTCAGTTCTAATCAACAGTAGTGAAAAAATCATTTAAAGTCAAAGTTAGGGGACGTTTTTGTCCCGAACAACACATAAGGGTAGTGTTTGCGAACAGTCCATGAGGGTTAAGATCCTACTTCTGCTTCCATTTAGCTGTTGCTACAAACATTGCCACAATAATCCACAGTACTGTACACGTACATTACAGTAGGGCATTGACATAACTACAACAGGCTATGCCTGAGCTCACTCATTGTATTTGGACCATGGTGGTAGCCAATTAATCCTGTCAAGATTCAAAAAGAGATTCAAGATTCAAGAAGTTTATTGTCAAATGCACAGCAGAGCAATGAAATTCATACGTTGCGAGTTTCACCCTCTCTACCTGGGCCTCTTGATGAAAAGTGGAGCATGCTGGTCTCTCCTCTTCCTTGGGTCAATAATCATTTTCTTGGTCTTTTCAGCATTTAAGGAGAGATTATTTTCCTGGCACCAGGACACAAGCTGAGCCACCTCTTGCCTGTAGGCTGCCTTATCTCCTCCATTCATCAGCCCGATGACGGTTGTCTCATCAGTAAACTTGATGATGGATGTGTTACTCTGGGAGGGGACGCTGTCGTAGGTGAAGAGGGTGTACAGTAGTAGACTGAGCACGCAGACTTGGGGGGTTCATATGCTCACAATCTTTGTGGCTGATGTCATGGCACCAACTCTGACAGTCTGGGGTCTGTCTGTGAGAAAGTCCAGGACCCAGAGGCATAGTGGGGTGAAGAGCATTTCAGCCAGTGTGCTGGGAATGACAGTGTTAAATGCTGAGCTGTAATCTATAAACAGCATTCTAACATAGGTGTCTTTGTGTTCAAGGTGTGACAGAGCTGTGTGGATGGCTGCATTAACAGCATCATCAGTGGAGCGTTTCTGACAATATGCAAATTGCAGGAGGTCTAAGGTGTCCGGGATAGTCTCTTTGATGTGGGACATGACTATCCTCTCAAAACACTTCATTAGAAGTCAGGGCAATGGAGCGATAGTTATTTTGTTTTTCTTGGGGAGGGGCACTATGGTGGTGGTCTTGAAGCATGTGGGCACAGATGACTGAGAGAGAGACAAATGTATGTAAAAATCTCAGCCAGTTCTGAAGAGCAGGCCCTCAAAGCATGGCCAGGGATGTTGTCAGGGCCAGCTGCTTTACGGGGGTTTGTCCTCCTCAGAGCCTTGCGGACCTCAGTTGAAGTCACAGTGAGTGAACAGCTCTGTCCTGCTTTTGCTGGTAAAATCCCTCTGTGTTGTTTGGTGTTGTCATTCAGCTCATCTGGTAGTGTTTTGTGGCTGTCTGTGACCATACTGCTCCTCTGCTGGAAGTATGTGATGTTGTTGTGTTGTAGGCCCTGCCACATGCTCCAGGAGTCTAAGTAAGTCAAGTAAGTCCAAAGGCTTCTATACAGGGTGTAATAGCTGCTATTGGATGCTATTAGATCACAATGGAAACCAGTACCTGCCAGCTGACTAGAATTGACATGAATGTTATATGGAAAAAAATGCTGATTAATGAACGTGCATATTTCAACAATGATCTACTAAAGAAGAGGATACTGAGCTGTTTCATGGTGAATTATTTTGTCAACAGATGGCAGTATATATTAAGTATTATGCTCTTTTATTGCCACATGGGGTATTAAATATTTTGTCCTGGTTTATTTTTGCCAGATAGTATTTGATTTGGTATTTTATCATTTAAATAAATTAGCAGTCTCTAAGTGTTTCTTGACCTCTGATTATAGAGTGAGTTATGCTAGGATTTTTAGTTCAGTCATTCAATCCCCCCTTTAGCCTGGATAGAATGCCACACAGAAACATAGAGGATGTAATGAGTATTTTTTTATTGAGCCTTATTTTATGAACATTCATGTTTATTATGTTTCTAAACTATAAATATGCAAATAAAATTGATGAAATTATATATTACAGGATAAGAACAACCATCAGGATTAGTGTCATTTTCCATAACGTAGACCAAAGGAGTTAAGGTTGTATGTGGACACATCTTGGCGTTTCTTTATATTCTGGTGGATGGGCACCTTTGCTATCCACCATCCTGCCCTGTGAAAATTCAGCCCATCAGCTGAATGGAACTTAACAGCAGGCACACCAGAACTCTTTGCTGATGGCAGTGTTGATGCATGGTTTAAGTCTCTCAGGGCTTTGAGAATTATCTGATCTACAGAACAAACAAGATGAGGATTTACATGTTTGCGACATCATTAACACATTCATAAAAGCTTCTATATGACTACTAGTATAGAATGCCACATAGCTTCTTTAAATGTTTTAAAGTAGTCAGTGAAAACTCAACAGCAATCAATGTACTAAAGATCTAGCATCTCCTGCATATCGTGACTTTGTTATGAACTACAGGAATATTATAATAGTGTTATTAAGCATAAATAATAGTAACTAGTATTGTATGGTAACAATGACTCAGACAGTTGTAATCACAACAGAAAGATAACAAAATACTGCATCAAACAATGCGCATTTAAAATTTTAGTCTGCAATCTTATCTTAAAGTCTGCAATCTTATCTTATTATACCTATCCAGCCTGTGTGTTAAAAAAAACTCTGTCCCCTTAATATAATCCAGACTGTCTATTTACTTTTTTATTATTTTATCATTTTAGGTGAATTAAAATTTCATGTTAGAATGACATGATTTACCACAAATTAATATTTCATTATGTAAACATACAGTTTTGTATAGGAGAAGAGGGACCTGACACTGTTTTTCTAAGACATCAGGAGGCTGACCTTCTTTGTTGAAGATGGATTTGGAACAGGTGATGTGGACCTCTGCTGACAAAACAGCTGTCAGCAAAGCAACAATGAACCTGGACATCATGACTGCCAGTATGATGGAGCTGCTGAAATAAGACAGACATGTTCATTTATATTAACTTGTAACATGCTGGTCAGTGATGAAGACTACATGAAGCCGTACTGTCTGTCACTTAAGCAATGATTGTTAACTCAATCTGTTATTCAGGCAGAGGTCACAGGTCATTTCCTATGCAAGGACAGTAAAACTTAAATGTTACAAGTTGAAGGACAAAGCAGTGCAGGCTCAAAAAATATCATTACATTCATTTGATTGCTTTATTTTCTGGTCTTTTACCCAAAAGCATTTAGCATAGATAGATAGATAGATATAGATCCAATAACCAACTGATGGTCCTGTAACCTCAAACAAAGCTGTCTGTAATTACAGCAGTGAATATCACAGTCAAAACCTAGAATTAAAGCAGAAACTCTTGACTTGCTCATGTCTTAAGTGTGTTATATTCAGTTTATAACTATATTTTTAAACCTGTAGAAGAGAGCACATCATTTTAATACAAACATATAGTATGGTAACTTTTTGCAACAGCAAGTCAGCACCATGCTGATTAATCTGAAACATGAAAAAAGTGGCACATTTCCTCCAGAACCATTCCAACAAAATAAAGCAATGGCCTTCAGTATTTGAACAACTCCTCCAGTACATACAGAGGAATCTTTATTTCTCTTTAATGTTAACTCCTACTCCCATTTCAGTTTTACACAGGCAGCTGTGGCTGAAAAAGTTGTGAAAATATATACAAAATATATATGTATATATAAAATATATAAAACTTGCTATTTTATTTTTTTATTTTGGAAACATGAACTGTATAGACTCAATCCATACCAGCAACAATAAGAAATTAGCACATTTGTGGGAAGTTTCAATTTACAAGTACTAATTACTGTTCATAAGCCATTATTTTGTTGCTGTTGGGTGACAATTTAATTTATTTATGTGCTGATACATCTCTAGGATCCATGCCTGTTTTTTAACAGGGGACTCACAGGTTTTATTGGTGACTGGGTGCAGCTGGAAACTCGTTGCTGGGGAACATGTTACTGTGACCTCATCACCGACACCCTGAGGAGATGAAGAGCTTACTGTTTTTTGTTTCATATTTTATCACTGCCTGTTGTTTGTGTATGTATGTATGTATGTTTGAAATATGCTGTTTAACTGTGGTGACCTTTAGGAAAGCCTCACCCAACTGCTTCCTGCTGTATAATTCAATCATTTAATTCATTTTCAAGAAAAAAATGGACCTCACCTTTCTGCTCTTCTTCCTGGCTGTGCTAGCTGTGATGATTTTAAACAGTTTCTGCAATAATGTCTGCAATTTTATAATAAAGACTTACTAATTAAGACTTACTGCAAAGCAGGCAGTTCAGCTTGCAATAGTGTCAATAGGACACAGTCAAGGTCACAACAATGACACACTACCTTTAGAGCAAATAACAAATATAAATACAAACAGGTTATCAAACTCGTGATTGAACAGAATGTGTTCCAATCTGTATGAAAGTTGTTTGTTGGTTTCACTCCTGTTGACTTTAGTTTACACTGGAATTGCATTAGATGCAGTTCAGTGAGCCACGATCATTGTAAACATGTGTGAGCCTTAAATGTGTTGGAGTAAAAGCCTACAAACAATAGTATATAGTATAATTTTCTAAACACTACAGCTGTGCAGTACATTGTGTATTTTTCTGGCTCCTGCTTTTCTGTCAGTCACAGAACACAGTTGACCACCACACCACAACCACAATGGACACATCTCCCTGCTTTATTCCGCTGTTTCCATTCAGTCGTCCATGCTGCTTGCTCCTCCTTACAATGCAAAAATACACTGTTCTGTTTTAAATGTCTATCAGACCACTAAACTCTTACTCTTTCGTGGCAGTAACCACAGTCACAAAGACTTGACATGCAAGAATAAAAATATTAATTTCAAACAAGAACATCCTTCTATCAACTCTCAAAGCTCTCATTCATTTCAATTCAATTTTATTTTACATTTTAAATACTTCTGATGCCCATGGTAGAGATGACAGAGAGGATGAAAGAAAGAGAGAAAGAAATAGAGAGAGAGGGAGAGAGAGAGAGAAGCATGCAGAAAACATCATACATTACAGAGAACAAATATGACAAACTGATATTGTATCTCATGGACATACAAACATAATTTAAATACATATATTTGATGCTTTGGTCTTACCTGTGTGATGAAGGCAAGGGCAGACTGAGACAAAAAACCTGTCCCCTCCCACACAAAAAGTGTCTTTTATAGGCAGACACCTCCTGCGTCATCATCAGTGAGTGGTGGTGTGTGATGGCACATATACTCCAGAATTAGCCCTCCATCTCCTTCCTGTTGATCCACCTCTCCTTTGAGATTTGGTCACACAAAGATTCATGAAATTCCAAATGTTTATTCCCATGTCCTGGTTTTGTTATTGCTTTGTTCTTTCTATAATAGACGTGAAATAAGATTTGCGGTCAAGGCAAAGGCTTGGAGGTCAAGACCATGAACGCACTGTGAGCTGAATAATAGAAACTAAAAATATATACTGAAGGAAGATGCACCTCTGTAAGTGAATAAAAACAACCTTAGCCTTTTTTGTGTAAAGGTTATAATATGAGGCATATTCATAGTTTCAATAGGTACACAGTCTCATGTAGGGGTCTAATTGTCACGACCTGGTGTTTAGTTCTGGTTTTGTTTCCTTGTTTTGGGCTTTCTGTTTATCCTGTGCCCTGTTATCTTTGTTAGGTTGTTGTTCTGTTCCCAGGGTTTCTGTTTTTGTGATGTTGTCTTGTTTTGTGCTTCCTGTTTTATTTTGATAGCTTTGTCCTCCTTGTGCATTGTCTTGTGTTTTACTTCCTGTGTTTTCCCGCCTTGTGTGCTCACCTGCCCTGCCCTAATGTGTGCCACCTGTGTCTCGTTGTCTTCCCTGGTCCCTTTGTATATAGTCTGTGTCTTCCCCTTTGTCATTGCTAGTTCGTCTCGTCTTACGTAGGGTTTGTACCTGTCCATGTCCTTAGTCCATGCCATGCTTTTTGCTGCTGCTTTTTTCTTTGCCTTGTGCCTGTTTATTTTGATCTAGTTTTGCCACACCAAGGGTGATTTTTAGTTGCTACTTTTATACTTAATCTTTTGACCACATCGAGTGTGATTTTTAGTTTTGTATTGTTTTGCCCTCCTGGCTCTTTGCTTTAGAACCACTCTGTGCCTCTGCATTTGTGTCCTCCTCTTGACGAACCCTGACAGTACGAACTAGCCCATTATGGACACAACAGACACAGAGGCTGTCAGATCGGCTGCTTTTAGCCGTAGCCGTAGCTCCATATGAGTTTGTAATCCTCTGGAGCCAGGCCAACTGGCTGAGGAGGACGCTCCAGTACGAGCTTGATGGTGGATCACCTGCCGTCACCTCTCATGGACAGGAAGGAGGCGAGACGGTTGGTTGGCAAAAGGATTTCCCTTCTCCATCAGCTGGGGGAATTATGGAACATCAAAGAACAACTTAGAGCCCAGATGGACCTGGCATTGAGTGCTAACCCTTTGCTCCACCTCCACTATGCACAGGCGTTCCGGGATGTTCCCAGCACCCGTGGCCCCCATGCTGCCCACCTGGTATCCCCGACCAGCGCACGACTCTGCTGGGGGTCTTCAGGGAGTCCTGAAACTGGTGGCGTCGGCTCCTTCTCCAGCCACTGTCCTGGAGACCTCCCAGCTGCTGACGAAGACAACGCCGTGCCTCCCGGTGCCGCCCAGGGGGGGGCTCCAGACGATGTCATCCCTTCCGGTGCCGCCCGGGGGCAGGCTCCAGACGAAGTCATTGCGACATCGCCAACGGCCCCGGAGACCTCCAGTGTTCCCCGCAGAGGACTCCCTGTCAAGACAGGGGTGGCAGAGACTGAAACACTGGAGGCCACCTGTCTGTATGCTGGGGGAGCATCCAGCCTTGACCCTCGAGGGTCCTCAGCTCTGGGTCCTTGGCCTGACCCAGAAGGACCTTCAGCCCCAGTGACTGGTTCAGTCACTGGGGAACCCCCAACCTTCCAGCCGTGATCCTGAGGGGCCTCCAACCTTGGGCTCCTGTCTGGACCCTGGAGGGTCCCCGGTTCTGGTTTCCTGCCCGGACCCCAGAGGGTCCACTGCCTCATCTTCAGTTCTGGTGTTTTTCCCGGATCCCGGGGGGTCCTCAGCCATGTCCATGCTGTGCTTTCACCCGGACCCCGGGGGTCCCTGTCCCCAATTATTTCTGACTCTGCCCCCAAAGCACCCGACTCTTGTTTCACTGGGCCAATGTCTCTATTCTGTCCTCGCAGTGAGTACCAGTTCAGAGCTAGACAGATAGTTTAGTCCTCCAATAAAAACAAGGCGTGACTTTTCTTGTTTTATTGTTGGTGATGTGGATATGCTCACATTACTTGTAAAACTGTAAACAGAAAATACAACAATTCAAATTAGTATGCTAAAACACTGTCTTAACCATGTTAGCATAACTTAAACATCAAATGAACATTTAAAAAGAGAGAAGAAAAATGCTAAGTCATCCATCAATGAAACGGATATTCCACAGAAGCATGACCGTTTGTCGCTGTCTGCTCTACCAATGAGAAGTGCACCTTGCCTGCTGTGGAAATCCCCTACTACTGCATGTCATTACCACGAAAGGTCAATAGGTGTCTCTATATTACCTTAAATTACTTTAAAATAAAGCCTCTTAGTGAGGCAGAACAGTCTCCATTGCCCCTGTTGGCTCTCGGATGTTTGAATCCTTTGCTGTATGGACGCTTTGAACTTTGGCTCCCTGTATTTTTGTTTTAGTTTGTTGTTTTGTGTTTTAGGAACATCTGGGAGCCGTTCCTTGAAGGGGGGGGGGGTCACGACCTGGTGTTTAGTTCTGGTTTTGTTTCCTTGTTTTGGGTTTTCTGTTTATCCTGTGTCCTGTTATCTTTGTTAGGTTGTTGTTCTGTTCCCTGGGTTTCTG
This sequence comes from Parambassis ranga, assembly GCF_900634625.1. Classification (NCBI taxonomy): domain Eukaryota; kingdom Metazoa; phylum Chordata; class Actinopteri; family Ambassidae; genus Parambassis; species Parambassis ranga. The sequence continues at coordinate 31,417,177 of NC_041026.1, forward strand.
TTTTTGTGATGTTGTTTGGTCTTGTGCTTCCTGTTTTATTTTGATAGCCTTGTCCTCCTTGTGCATTGTCTTGTGTTTTCCCGCCTTGTGTGATCACTTGCCCTGCCCTAATGTGTGCCACCTGTGTCTCGTTGTCTTCCCTGGTCCCTTTGTATATAGTACAAAAGCTTTTATTCATGCAGGCACTTTTCCTGACAAACTCTAAATCAAATAAGGGCAAAATTTTGTCTAAATCGATAATCGGGAAAAAATCCTTTATTCTATGACTACTCTTGCTCTCAGGCAATGTTGAACCAAATCCAGGCCCCCAGCTAAATCATAATCATATTGATTCCCCTGATGAATTCAGAACCAGATCAGGACTTGGGATAATACATATAAATGCTCGTAGTATGTTACCCAAATTAGATATGATCAAAATCTGGCTCAAAACCACTGATACCGACATTCTGGTGCTCTCTGAAACATGGTTGAATAAATCAGTCTCAGACAAGGATATTTTCATATCAGGATATAATGTTTTTCGCTGTGACAGTCCAAAAAAAGGTGGTGGAGTAGCTATTTATTTAAAAAGTAAATTCCATGCCACTGTTCTTGCTTCTCTGTCAATCCAGAAACAATTTGAATTTTTAGCCCTAAAACTTGAATTCTTGAAGGGACAGTCTCTCACAATCATGGGCTGTTACAGACCTCCTGGAGCCTGCAATGAAGCCCTTGCAACTCTATTAAACAAAGTCTCAGAGTTAAACTCTTCTGAATTTGTGCTGGTAGGAGACCTAAACCTTGATTGGCTGACTTCATCCTCAGACAGTTTAAAATCTCTCTCACAATTAATAGATAGTCCTACGCGACCAAACATAAAGCACCCATCTAGATCAACCTTGATTGACATAATTCTGACAAACGCCCCACACAAATGCACCGAAATAGGCATTTTTGCTAATGATCTTAGTGATCATTGTGCAATTGCTACTGTCAGAAATACCAAACTACCCAAAACTAAGCCGTGTATCCTTGTCAAAAGAGATCTTAAGCACTTTAATGAACAAGCTTTTATTCATGATTTTGCCCACTTTGAGTGGGGCAGTGTCACTTTTTGATGATGTGGACTTAGCCTGGCAGTACTTTTATGATGAGTTTTTAAGACTTATTAACAAACATGCACCTTTTAGAAAATTCAGAGTAAAAAGGCATAAAACTCCCTGGTTTTCACCTGAAATTGGAAGTCTTCTTAAAGATAGAGATGCTGCTTGGTCCAGAGCTAGGAAAAGTAAATCCGAAGCTGACTGGCTCAGGTTTCGTCAGCTAAGAAATAAATGTACCTCTTTCATCAAAAGAGCAAAATCCAACTTCTATCTTTCTGAGACAACTAAAAGCTTAAATGACCCAAAGAAGTTCTGGAAAATCATTAAATCCACTTCGGATTTTGCTCATGAAAATGAATTCCCTAACTTCTTGGTCAAAGATGGTAAAGCGGTGACTGAAAAATCTGCCATGCTAAATCATTTTAATGAACATTTTATATCAGAATCAGAATCAGAAATACTTTATTGATCCCCGGGGGGAAATTGTTTTCGTTCCAGGTGCTCCATGTATACTCAAAAAGACAGAAATACTAATAAGGTAAAGTAGTGAGCGTAAAAAATAAAAATAAAAATATAAGATAAAAACCTAATAAATTCTAAACATTAATGTACATTCAAGTCAATCCTGGCAAGTGGAGACTAAAGTCATATATAATACAACTTGTACCATGTGCAGTAAAATCTTGTCTGAATAAATCCAATATGGATAAGATTACAAGACAGTGTGTTCTGATCTCAGAGGGAGGTGTTGTACAGTTTGATGGCCACAGGAAGGAAGGACCTCCTGTGGCGCTCAGTGCTGCATTTGGGAGGGATCAGTCTGGCACTGAACGTACTCCTGCACTTCAGCAGCACGTGGTGTAGAGGATGGAAGCTGTTCTCCAGGATCCCCTGCAGCTTAGACAGCATCCTTCTGTCTGACACTGCTGTCAGGGAGTCCAGCTCCACCCCCACCACATCCCCGGCCCTTCTGATCAGTTTGTTGAATCTGTTTGTGTCCGCTGCTTTCAGTCTGCTGCCCCAGCACACAACAGCAAACAAAATGGCACTGGCAACCACAGACTCATAAAAAATCCTCAGCATAGTCCGACAGATGTTAAAGGACCGGAGCCTCCTCAGAAAATAGAGGCGGCTCTGGCCCTTCTTGTAGAGGGCTTCAGTATTTTTAGTCCAGTCCAGTTTATTGTCCAACACCACTCCCAGGTATTTGTAATCCTCCACAATGTCCACACTCTGCCCACCGATGGAAACTGGAGCCGCGAGTGTCTTGGTCCTCCTCAGGTCCACAACCAGCTCCCTTGTCTTTGCCACATTGAGCAGCAGATGGTTCCGCTCGCACCATGTAACAAAGTTGTCAACCACAGTCCTGTACTCAGACTCTCCACCTTTGCTGATACATCCCACTATGGCAGAGTCATCAGAAAACTTCTGAAGGTGACATGACTCTGTCTGGTAGCTGAAGTCAGAGGTGTAGAGCGTGAAGAGGAAGGGAGAGAGGACTGTCCCTTGTGGAGCTCCGGTGCTGCTGACCACTGTATCAGACAAACACCGCTGCATCCGCACATACTGTGGTCTACCAGTTAGATAATCCACAATCCATGACACAAGGGGGAGCTCTACCTGCATCGCTGTCAGTTTCTCACCCAGGAGAGCCGGCTTGATGGTGTTGAAGGCACTGGAGAAGTCAAAAAACATGACTCTCACAGTGCTCGCTGGCTTGTCCAGGTGGGTGTAGACCCGGTTCAGCAGGTAGATGATGGCATCCTCAACTCCCAGCTGGGGCTGGTAGGCGAACTGGAGAGGGTCCAGGTGAGGCCTAACAGTAGGCCGGAGCTGTTCCAGAATGAGTCTCTCCATATCTCCATATCTGTCGGTTCTTGTTTTAACTTTTTAGACTCCAATTTTAAGAACCCCACTACAACTGCAGAAACGTTAAATATGGACAAAAGTCCTACTGATTACACTTTCAGTTTTTCCCCCATGTCTGCTCTGGACGTTCTCAAAGGCCTAAAGGATCTGGATACCAAGAAGATAAGATAAGATAAGATAAGATAAAACTTGATTAATCCCGAAGGAAATTCTTGTGCCAGAGGTATCAAGTTACATTAAATGCAGTTAAGTACAGAGTATAAGAGTATAAGTGTCACTATAATCCAAAATTAGAGTACAGTACGCAGTATGAGCACAATATATGATACATGGATACAAATATGGAGATGTAAGGTGCTAAGTATACATAAATATAGACCAGTGGAGGGAATGACAGTGATGCCTGACATGATTATCTAGCGCTTCTCCCTACAGAAAGGGGAGGAGTTATACAGTCTGATGGCCACTGGCAGGAAGTCTGCCAGACCAGATAAGCTTGACTCCCAATTCTTAAAGCTAGCTTCAGATTACATAGCCGAGCCTCTGTCACACATATTTAATTTAAGTTTGAGCTCTAACAAAATTCCAGATGTATGGAAATCTGCTTTTATACTTCCTCTTTTAAAAGGAGGTGACCCTGCGAAACTAAACAACGATAGGCCAATTTCAAAACTATGCATTTTAGCAAAAATCTTTGAGAATCTTGTCAGTGTTCAACTGAAGGCATTTTTAGACTCTAACAGTATTTTAACCGACTTCCAGTCTGGTTTTAGAAAACCGCACAGCACTGTCACAGCCACCTTAAAAGTTTTAAATGATTTTATCCATGCTCTGGACCACAAGCAACACTGTGTAGCCCTGTTTATTGACCTGTCAAAGGCATTTGACATGGTAGACCACCCTCTCCTGATTAAAACCTTGTCAAATATAGGCTTCTAGCTGCTGCTTGGTTTGCTAACTACCTCTCAAATAGATCCCAGTGTGTACAAATGGCGGGTTCTGTTTCATCTTCTCTTGGGATCGCAAGGGGAGTGCCACAGGGCTCAGTTTTAGGACCTATTTTATTTTCTATTTATATTAATAATATGTGTTTTAATCTGTCAAATGCCACTTATCACTTTTATGCTGATGACACAGTCATTTACTGCTGCTCTGCTTCACTTGCCTTGAGGTTTGTGACTGGCTGTACCTGCCTCACCCACCACTGTGAACTGTATGCCAAAGCTGAGTGGCCTTCCCTGAGCACAAGGAGGCACACCCACTGGATGGCATTGGTCTATAAGACTTAGTCTGGCTCACAATGGTCTCAAGACCTGCATGCTGACCTGCAGTCCGGCCTGTGAAGTCTCTCTTGCCCTATGTTGTAGGGGTGGGTGAATCGATCTAAATATCGATAGTATCGATACCAAAGTTAGGATCAGTAATTACTCGATACTAGCATGATGAGATCGATATTTCTGTGGAAGTTTCTCTTCTATACCTTCAGCAACTTTACTCTTATTTACTCGCGGCGCAAACAGCGCTCCTCTCTCACTCTGCTCAGTACGCAGGCACACTCCGCCCCTCCCCCTCATTCTCCACTCTGCTGGAGCAGACGGAGCTCCTGATTGGCTGTAAAGTACAGCTAGCATCATGGAGACAGCAGAGAGGAAGAGGAGCACTGTTTGGAGTTATTTCACAGTAGGGGTGGGCGATACTGAAGATTTCAGTATCGATCCGATACCAAGTAAATACAGGGTCAGTATCGCCGATACCAATACCGATACCGATACTTTTACTTTGAAATTTCATGATCATAAATAATCATTTTTTTGCCTTCTTTTTTGCCTTTAAATAGATTATCGTGATTAGCAGAATAATAATACACAAGAAACATTTGTTAAGTAAATCAAGCTGCAAACAAAAGTGCAGAACTGTATAAGTTTGAAATTTTAACTTCACAATCATGCCAGCAATGCTCCTTGTGACAGAGAGAGGATGAAGGAGAGAGAGAGAGAGAGAGGAAAGAGAGAGAGAGAGAGGATGAAGGAGAGAGAGAGAGAGAGAGAGGAGCAAACATGATACAAACATGATACAGTACAGAGCAAACATGACAACAAGATGAAACAGTGATTATATTGTAATAGATATCTATATATATCGTTAGTCCATAAGTAGGAATAGTAATTTGATAGCAAGGATGAGCAGCAGGGGCTAGTGAAGTCGATGAGCACAGGAGAGATCAGGGGCCGGACTGCAGGTCAAGAGAGAGAGCGAGGCACAGAACTACGAGGAAGACAGTAAACACAGATTATGAGACGATATTACCCAGTATGATCCAGACTAAGGAGAGTAGAGGAGAGGTCAGAGGGTGAGGGGGAAACTGCTCAGAGGATGGTGTTTGTGCCACCCGACAACATAGAGCAAGAGAGACTTCACGGGCCGGACTGCAGGTCAGCATGCAGGTCTTGAGACCAGTGTGAGCCAGACTAAGGAGAGAAAAGGAGAGGTTAGAGGGTGAGAGGGAAACTGCTCAGTGGATCATGTTTGTGCCCCCGACAACGTAGGCCTAGAGCAGCATAGCTGTGCTACACACTAGGTCTAAGGCTAACTGTACGCCTTACTAAACAGAAAAGTTTTAAGTCTAGTCTTAAAGGTGGAGGCAGTGTCTGCCTCTCGGACCCAGATTGGTAACTGGTTCCATAATAGCGGTGCCTGATAGCTGAAAGCTCGTCCTCCCATTCTACTTTTATGAATCCTAGGAACTACAAGTAAACCTGCACTCAGAGATCTGAGTGTCCTATTAGGAACATATGGTACAATCAGGTCCTGCAGATACAATGGAGCAAGTCCATGAAGAGCCTTGTAGGTTAGAAGAAGGATCTTGAAGTGTATTCTTGAGTCCACTGGGAGCCAGTGAAGAGACGCTAGAACAGGAGAGATATGATCCCTTTGGCTGCTTCCTGTCAGAACTCTAGCTGCTGCGTTCTGGATCAGCTGCAGACTGTTGATGGAGTAATGTGGACATCCTGACAATAAAGAGTTGCAGTAGTCCAGTCTTGAAGTGACAAAAGCATGGATGAGCTTTTCAGCATCTCTCTGAGAGAGGATGCTCCTGATCTTAGTAATATTACACAGGTGAAAGAAAGCGGTCTTGGAGACCTTCTTAATATGAGAGACAAACGACATGTCTTGATCAAAGATAACTCCAAGGTTCCTCACAGTCGTACTGGAGGCCAGAGTAATTCCAATGACCTCAGTCTTGTCCGAGTTTAATAGTAAAAAGTTGGAGGACATCCAGTCCCTTATGTCCTTTAGACACGCCTGTAGTCTGACTAGCGGCTCTGTTTCTTCAGGCTTCATGGATAAATACAGCTGGGTTTCATCAGCATAACAATGAAAGTTTATGCCGTGCTTCTGGATGATGTTTCCTAGAGGGAGCATGTAGAGGGTGAACAGGATCGGTCCGAGCACAGAACCCTGTGGAACACCGTGATTAACCCTTGTACCTGTGGAAGACACATCGTTAGCATGAACAAAGTGAAATCTGTCAGATAAATATGATTTAAACCAGCGCAGTGCTGTTCCTGTAATCCTGATCTCGTGTTCTAATCTGTGTAGGATGCGATGATCTACGGTGTCGAAGGCAGCACTGAGATCCAGTAGAACGAGTACAGAGATGAGTCCCCGGTCCGATGCCATGAGGAGGTCATTGGTGACTTTAAGCAGTGCTGTTTCTGTGCTGTGATGGGCTCTGAATCCAGACTGGAAAGCATCGAGCAGACCTGTATGCAGGTGGTCATTTAGCTGACTTACAACAGCTCTTTCGAGTAGTTTGGAGATAAAGGTGAGGTTGGAGATCGGTCTGTAGTTTCCTAAGACGTCCGGGTCCAGTGAAGGTTTTTTAAGTATCGGAATGATCACAGCAGTTTTAAAAGCCTGCAGTGCATATCCTGTTTCCAGAGACAAGTTGATCTGTCCTAATATAGACTCTCCGATCAGAGGAATAGCATCTTTGAGGAGCCATGAAGGGATCGGATCCAAAAGACAGGTAGTAGGTTTAGACTTGCAGATGCTGGTGGTCAGCTCAGGGAGGCCGATGGGCACGAAGCAGTCCAGAGTTAGATCAGGATCCGTTTCCAGAAGTGGCGGTGTATCCTCAGCGGTCACAGAGAGATTGTGGTTGATTTGTCCTCTAATAGTGGTGATTTTATCGGTGAAGAAGCTCATGAAGTCTTCACTACTAAGAGCTGCAGGAATGCGAGTCTCCACAGAGCTGTGGCTCTTTGTCAGCCTGGCTACAGCGTTAAAGAGAAAGCGCGGGTTGTTCTTGTTTTCTTCTATTAGTGATGAATAGTAGGCTGTCCTAGCTTTGCGAAGGGCCTTCTTATACGTCAGCAGACTGTCTCTCTAGGCCCTCTGGGAGTCATCTGATTTAGAGGACTGCCACATCCTCTCCATCCTTCGTGTAATCCGTTTCAGTGATCGGATATTTGAGTTGTACCATGGAGCTAGCCTCTTCTGGTTTGTAGTTTTCTTCTTCTTCAGTGGAGCAATCCTGTGTAAGACTGAGTGTAGTGTGTCTGCAGTGTTGTTGACAAAGCGGTCCAGTTCTGCAGGAGTGATATTTAAGTTGGTACCCCATCAGTACTTGGGACTGTGGGGAGTACTGATAGGATTGCTGTCCTAAACTGCTTTACGGCGTCTTCAGACAGACATCTGCTATAGTAGACCTTTTCCTTAGGTGCTGGTAGGTCTGAAAGAGAGAAGTCAAAGGTTATTAATGAGTGATCTGAAAGAACAGGATTTTGAGACCACACTAGCAGGTTCTCAGCTTCCAGGCCGTAGGTGAGAACCAGGTCGAGGGTGGCAGTGTGTGGGTTCATTTACTAACTGAGAGAACCCAACTGAATCCAAGAGTGAGTTGAAGGCTATCTTCAGACTGTCGGAGTCGACGTCCATATGAATGTTAAAGTCACCCACTATAATGACTTTATCTGTGCTAAGCACTAAACTTGATAAGAAGTCTGAAAACTCCAGCAGGAACTCTGAATAAGCAGCAGGTGGACGATACACTATGACGAGTAAAACAAATTCTGACTTCTTCCAGCTTCCGTGAGACAGGCTGAGAGTGAGACTCTCAAAAGAAGTATGAGTAGACTTAGGTTTAGGATTCATCTGAAGACTGGAGCGGTAGATTGCTGCCACTCCTCCTCCGCGACCTGTAACTCTAGGAACATGACAGTTAATATAACAAGACGGAGTTGATTCATTTAAAGCAACATATTCTTCACCCTGTAACCAAGTCTCAGTGAGACAAAATATATCAGTGTGATGATCAATAATTAACCCTCATGCGTTGTTCGGGACATTTTTGTCCTCTGAGAGAAATTTTTCTGTTTATTTTGGCCATAACTTTGTCAATATGTGGACAAATTGAATCATTTTTCCTCAATAAGCTTAATTTTACATAAATTTTGTTAATATGATTTTAAAATTTTTCATAGGTCAACGGTACACTGTGGGCAAATTTTACCCCCTAATGTGTTGTTCGGGGACAAAAACGTCCCCTAACTTTAACGGTTTTAAAATATATTAGATAAATATTTTTTTGAAATTTTTTTGCATAGCCCTTTTAATTAACTTCAGTTCTAATCAACAGTAGTGAAAAAATCATTTTCCCCCAGGATTTTAACCCTTTAATCACCAATTTTATAAGGGGTGGTGCTGAAAATTGAAAAAAAAAACACACAAAATGGCTCATTTTTAATAGAAAAGGTGAATGTGGACTGGATTCTTTTTAACCTTTATTATAGTCTTGGTCATGTCAAACATCAGTAAAAAAATTGACTTTATTGCATTATTAGTTTTTGCACAGCACTGGATTTTCTTTTTTTCTCCCATTTTGTCCCATAGACTTACATTATAAACACACTTTTTTTGACTGCACAGCCATGGCACTAAATAATCATGCATTCTTGATTGTTGGTGGTTTACCCTGTTGGTAGGAGGTAACATTTGTGATTTTTACAGTTAACAACTTAATTACCATATTAACCCTTTACCTGCAGGCCTGTGCTCATGTACTGTAGTTTCTGGCTTAAGTATATGGAGTTATAGGGAGTATTTTAGCACATAATTGTGTGTCTACACACTGTGTGTGTATGTTAGAGAGGAAGAGAGCCATTTGCACACTGTCAGGGAAGGAAAGTCAGGAAAATAAAGTTACTAAGTAAGTGAAGTGTACCTAATTCAGATGTACAACGGCAATGCATAAGCATGTAAAATGAAAACATCCAGGAGTTCTGGCGTCTGAAGTTGTGGATGGGTAAAATACCTTTTTTTTTTTAGCTTTCGGAAAACACGTCCTCCAGTAGAGTGACTTTACTTTTAGGTTAGTGTCTCAGTTGAGATCACTGAATTAGTCTAAGTGAAGTCTAAGTGCCCCTTTTCCATGGTGTGTTGCGCTCCACACGACCATACGTACATGTGCATGTTACTAAATAGACACCATAGATAGATAACTTGATAACATAATAAATAATCATTGACTAACCAAATCTAATCTACAGTTTAGTCCCCTACTAAAATTAGTATTAAAAGTAGTTTAGTAAAGTAAAGTAAAGTAAATTTGTTGCAGCCCTAAAAGTAAGTGCCGGGCCCTTTGATGCTGAGAGGTTCAGACTAAACAAAACAAAAACACTAGTGGACTTGCATGCATCCTCCTGGTCATTTAATGGTGACAAGAGCAGCAAGCAGCATGAAGAGAGGATTCACCTGTGCATGAGTGAAGGATTCACTTGTGAACGAATGAAGGATTCGCTTGTGAACAAGTGACGGATCTACTTGTGCAGCCTTCACAGCTTCACAGCCTGGCCCTTCATAGAGCCAGGCTGCACAATCATTTCCAGAGATTGTGCACAAGTGAATCCTCTCTTCATGTTGCTTTCTGCTCTTCTCACCATCAAATGACCACCGCCTTTTTGTTTTGTTTAGTCTACACCTGTAGACATCAAAGGGCCACACGTGCATAGCAACACTTTCTTTGTTTTTGTTTACTATGAAGACTCTGTGGTTGTGTGTACTCACAGACAACAAGATCAGTGTGCAAATGGCTCTCTTCCTCTCTAACATACACACACAGTGTGTAGACACACAATTATGTGCTAAAATACTCCCTATAACTCCATATACAAGCCAGAAACTACACTACATGAGCACAGGCCTGCAGGTAAAGGGTTAATATGGTAATTAAGTTGTTAACTGTAAAAATCACAAATGTTACCTCCTACCAACAGGGTAAACCACCAACAATCAAGAATGCATGATTATGTAGTGCCATGGCTGTGCAGTCAAAAAAAGTATGTTTATAATGTAAGTCTATGGGACAAAATGGGAGAAAAAAAGAAAATCCAGTGCTGTGCAAAAACTAATAATGCAATAAAGTCAATTTTTTTACTGATGTTTGACATGACCAAGACTGTAATAAAGGTTCAAAAGAATCCAGTCCACATTCACCTTTTCTATTAAAAATGAGCCATTTTGTGTGTTTTTTTTTTCAATTTTCAGCACCACCCCTTATAAAATTGGTGATTAAAGGGTTAAAATCCTGGGGGAAAATGATTTTTTCACTACTGTTGATTAGAACTGAAGTTAATTAAAAGGTCTATGCAAAAAAATTTCAAAAAAATATTTATCTAATATATTTTTAAAACCGTTAAAGTTAGGGGACGTTTTTGTCCCCGAACAACACATTAGGGAGAAAAAAAGAAAATCCAGTGCTGTGCAAAAACTAATAATGCAATCAAGTCAATTTTTTTACTGATGTTTGACATGACCAAGACTGTAATAAAGGTTGAAAAGAATCCAGTCCACATTCACCTTTTCTATTAAAAATGAGCCATTTTGTGTGTTTTTTTTTTCAATCTTCAGCACCACCCCTTATAAAATTGGTGATTAAAGGGTTAAAATCCTGGGGGAAAATGATTTTTTCACTACTGTTGATTAGAACTGAAGTTAATGAAAAGGTCTATGCAAAAAAAATTCAAAAATATATTTATCTAATATATTTTTAAAACCGTTAAAGTTAGGGGACGTTTTTGTCCCCGAACAACACATTAGGGAGGAAAAAAGAAAATCCAGTGCTGTGCAAAAACTAATAATGCAATCAAGTCAATTTTTTTACTGATGTTTGACATGACCAAGACTGTAATAAAGGTTCAAAAGAATCCAGTCCACATTCACCTTTTCTATTAAAAATGAGCCATTTTGTGTGTTTTTTTTTCAATCTTCAGCACCACCCCTTATAAAATTGGTGATTAAAGGGTTAAAATCCTGGGGGAAAATGATTTTTTCACTACTGTTGATTAGAACTGAAGTTAATGAAAAGGTCTATGCAAAAAAAATTCAAAAATATATTTATCTAATATATTTTTAAAACCGTTAAAGTTAGGGGACGTTTTTGTCCCCGAACAACACATTAGGGAGGAAAAAAGAAAATCCAGTGCTGTGCAAAAACTAATAATGCAATCAAGTCAATTTTTTTACTGATGTTTGACATGACCAAGACTGTAATAAAGGTTCAAAAGAATCCAGTCCACATTCACCTTTTCTATTAAAAATGAGCCATTTTGTGTTTTTTTTTTTCAATTTTCAGCACCACCCCTCATAAAATTGGTGATTAAAGGGTTAAAATCCTGGGGGAAAATGATTTTTTCACTACTGTTGATTAGAACTGAAGTTAATTAAAAGGTCTATGCAAAAAAATTTCAAAAAAATATTGATCTAATATATTTTTAAAACCGTTAAAGTTAGGGGACGTTTTTGTCCCCGAACAACACATTAGGGTAGTGTTTGCGAACAATGCATGAGGGTTAAATCATTAACTAAGAGCGACTTAGAGTGGAGGGATCGTATGTTAAACAATCCACACCTGACTGTTCTGTTACCTTGTTCTATGTGTTTGTGTGTGTTAGTGTGTATTTTTATGAGGTTATTATGATTAATATATCTTAACTTGTGTGCTTGAGGAACTGTGGGAGGACGTGTGACCGTCACCACTTCAATAGCATTATTAAGCTTAGTGTTTCTATGTGTAGTTGTATTTAATGTGTTTCTAACTGAGGGCGGCAGTCCTCCAGAAGCAGCAGAGAGGTGTTTAGGACAGCGACTCCTCCGTCCTGGCCTCGACCCGGAGGGTTGTCAGGTTTGGTCTAATAAACAACAAACAACAAACAATAAACAACCTGGGTTGTCAGGTTGGTCTAATACACTTGGCTATGTTGCTAGAAATCAGAGCTGCACCACCCTGGGTGGGATGGATGCTGTCTCTCCTAATAAGACCAGGTTTCCCCCAGAAAGTTTCCCAGTTATCTATAAAGGCCACGTTATTTTCTGGACACCACCATGACAGCCAGCGACGGAGCGAGGACATGCGGCTAAACATGTCATCACTGGTCAGATTTGGGAGGGGACCAGAGAACGCTAGGGAGTCCGACATGGTTTTAGCTAAATTACACACCGACTCAATATTAACTTTAGTGACCTCTGACTGGCGAAGCCGGGTGTCATTAACACCTACGTGAATTATAATCCTACTGTATTTATGCTTATCTCTCGCCAGCAGCTTCAGGCTACCCTCTATGTCGCCCGCTCTGGCCCCCGGGATGCACTTAACTATAGCCGCTGGTGTCGGCTTTACATGCCGTAAAACAGAGTCGCCAATAACCAGGGTCGGCTTCTCAGCGGGTGTGTCACCGAGTGGGGAAAAACGGTTCGATATATCAAGCGGCTGGTGGTGAACCACGGGCCTTTGTTTCGGGCTATGCTTCCTTCGAACCGCCACCCAGCCTCTCTGACTTCCCGGCTGCTCAGGGGCTGCCGGGGGGCGGCTAACATCAGCTAAGGCAGGCTGGTCCGCACAGGCTAACTGCTGCTGGCTAGCTGCTGCGGCTACAGGTCTATTATCTAACATGCGGAGCCGACCCTCTAACTCGCTTAGCCTCGCCTCCAAAACTGTGAATAAGCTACACTTTGTGCACACCTCACGCTCACTAAAGGAGGCAGAGGAATAGCTGAACATGTCACACACCGTGCAGTGGGCAGGAGAGGGAGATGCAGAGCGAGTGGAAGAAGCCATGCTAATCGCTAATGCTAACCGCTAAGTTACGGTAATCTTTGCTACAGTGGTAAACGAGAAAGGAACCCAGAGACTGGTGCACTTAACTCTAACACTAAGGTGCTTGTGTATTACCACAATAAAAGCAAACACAATATGTCTAATGCAGAAAGTCCGTAGCACCAACAGCGCACACCAAGTGAACAAACAGGACAGTGTCGAAACAGGAAGTGACGCAATACGTTACCCACTGACGCGATACGTTACCCTCCACTGTTACCCGTTGTCGGCGGGCACAAACATGATCCTCTGAGCAGTTTCCCCCTCACCCTCTGACCTCTCCTCTACTCTCCTTAGTCTGGCTCATACTGGGTAATATCGTCTCATAATCTGTGTTTACTGTCTTCCTCATAGTTTTGTGCCTCACTCTCGCTCTCTCTCTGTCTCTCTACAGGTCTCAACACCCATGCTGACCTGCAGTCCGGCCCCTGAACTCTCCCTAGGCCTACGTTGTCGGGGGTGACAAACATGACCCACTGAGCAGTTTCCAACTCACCCTCTGACCTCTCCTCTACTCTCCTTAGTCTGGCTCATACTGGTAATATCGTCTCATAATCTGTGTTTACTGTCTTCCTCGTAGTTTTGTGCCTCGCTCTCGCTCTCTCTCTTTGCAGGTCTCAAGACCTGCATGCTGACCTGCAGTCTGGTCCCTGATCTCTCCTGTGCTCATCGACTTCACAGTTTCTGTGAAGCACTTTGAGACAATTTCTGATTGTAAAATGCGCTATATAAATAAAACTTAATTGAATTGAATTGAATTATCTCATTTAAAACTTTTAATTCTTTATTACACATTTGGCAGAAAGCATCCATTCATCAGTGCCTGTGTTTTTAAGATATCTTTCTACTTGTTTACCAACTTTAAAGTGTTGTTCTAATGTTCTTGACATGTGCTGCTGACCACTTGGCCAGGTCACCCTTGGGGGGTCCGAGCACCGAATGGTGCAAGAGCCCTATTGAAACCCTTAGGATTATTATTAGGGCCCGAGCACCGAATGGTGCAAGAGCCCTATTGAAACCCTTAGGATTATTAGGGCCCGAGCACCGAATGGTGCAAGAGCACCGTTTGTCCGCCATTTGAACGTTTGTGGCCATTTTTGGCGATGTGTGACCCTGCTGCAAAATTTTTCACGCCTCGCATACTTCATCGGATTGAGCTGAAAGTCACCGTGTCCACTCAGGACACCATAGGGAATAGACTCATTCCAAAACTCTTACAAAAGTCTGACGGTGTGGTGGGGGCGTGGCCTTAAAGTTGACCATTCGCCATTACAAAGGAACTCCCTGTATTTTTTGCCCTAACGCGTAGCCCCGCTGGCCAGTTTGACACAGGATCATGAAAATTAACACACATGTGCATCACCCCAAGACGCACAAAAAAGTCTCTTGGACCCCCATCCAAACCCAACAGGAAGTCCGCCATTTTGACTTTTGTGGCCATTTTTTGCCTATTTGTGACCCTGCTTCAAAACTTTTCATGCCTCACATACTTCATTCAATTGAGCTGAAATTCACTGTGTCCACTCAGGACACCATAGGGAATAGACACATTCCAAAACTCTTTCAAAAGTATTACCGTGTGGCGGGGGAGTGGTCTCAAAGTTGACCATTCGCCATTACAAAGGAACTCGCTGTGTTTTATGCAGTACAGATCCTGTTCACCCTCTACATGCTCCCTCTAGGAAACATCATCCAGAAGCACGGCATAAACTTTCATTGTTATGCTGATGATACCCAGCTGTATTTATCCATGAAGCCTGAAGAAACGGAGCCGCTAGTCAGACTACAGGCGTGTCTAAAGGACATAAAGGACTGGATGTCCTCCAACTTTTTACTATTAAACTCGGACAAGACTGACGTCATTGTTTTTGGACCGAAACATCTCAGAACTAGTTTATCAGATAATACTTTCTCCCTGGATGGAATTACTCTGGCCTCCAGTACGACTGTGAGGAACCTTGGAGTTATCTTTGATCAAGACATGTCGTTTGTCTCTCATATTAAGCAGGTCTCCAGGACCACTTTCTTTCACCTGCGTAATATTACTAAGATCAGGAGCATCCTCTCTCAGAGTGATGCTGAAAAGCTCATCCATGCTTTTGTCACTTCAAGACTGGACTACTGCAACTCTTTTTTGTCAGGATGTCCACATTACTCCATCAACAGTCTGCAGCTGATCCAGAACGCAGCAGCTAGAGTTCTGACAGGAAGCAGCCAAAGGGATCACATCTCTCCTGTTCTAGCGTCTCTTCACTGGCTCCCAGTGGACTCAAGAATGCACTTCAAGATCCTTCTTCTAACCTACAAGGCTCTTCATGGACTTGCTCCATTGTATCTGCAGGACCTGATTGTACCATATGTTCCTAATAGGACACTCAGATCTCTGAGTGCAGGTTTACTAGTAGTTCCTGGGATTCATAGAAGTAGAATGGGAGGACGAGCTTTCAGCTATCAGGCACCGCTATTATGGAACCAGTTACCAATCTGGGTCCGAGAGGCAGACACTGCCTCCACCTTTAAGACTAGACTTAAAACTTTTCTGTTTAGTAAGGCGTACAGTTAGCCTTAGACCTAGTGTGTAGCACAGCTATGCTGCTCTAGGCCTACGTTGTCGGGGGGCACAAACATGATCCACTGAGCAGTTTCCCTCTCACCCTCTAACCTCTCCTTTTTTCTCCTTAGTCTGGCTCACACTGGTCTCAAGACCTGGATGATGACCTGCAGTCCGGCCCGTGAAGTCTCTCTTGCTCTACGTTGTCGGGTGGCACAAACACGATCCTCTGAACACCCTCTGACCTCTCCTCCACTCTCCTTAGTCTGGATCATACTGGGTAATATCGTCTCATAATCTGTGTTAACTGTCTTCCTTGTAGTTCTGTGCCTCGCTCTCGCTCTCTCTCTTTGCAGGTCTCAAGACCTGCATGCTGACCTGCAGTCTGGTCCCTGATCTCTCCTGTGCTCATCGACTTCACTAGCCCCTGCTGCTCATCCTTGCTATCAAATTACTATTCCTACTTATGGACCGACGATATATATAGATATCTATTGCAATATAATCACTGTTTCATCTTGCTGTCATGTTTGCTCTGTACTGTATCATGTTTGTATCATGTTTGCTCCTCTCTCTCTCTCTCTCTATCTCCTTCATCCTCTCTCTCTCCTCTCTCTCTCTCCTTCATCCTCTCTCTCTCTCTCTCTCTCTCTCTCCCTCATCCTCTCTGACTAGCAGCAGGACTGGTTCCCCCTTAAGTTGACGGGTTCTGCTCAAGGTTTCTTCCTCTTAAAGGGAGTTTTTCCTTGCCACAGTGCTCTTAGGGGGGTTCCTGTGAAGCGCTTTGAGACAATGTCTGATTGTAATATGCGCTATATAAATAAAACTGAATTGAATTGAATTGAATTGAATTGAATTAGGGCCCGAGCGCGGATGGTGCAAGAGCCCTATTGAAACCCTTAGGATTATTATTTTTTAGGACCCGAGCACCGAATGGTGCAAGAGCCCTATTGAAACCCTTAGGATTATTCCCCCCCCCCCCACCCCCGAGATCGCATTTTTGGGGGCCTTAACAATTTGCTGACGTTTGAAACGCACATAGGAAAATGACTCTATAGCGCGCCCAACGCGTAGCCCCTCTGGCCAGTTTGACAAAGGATTATGAAAATTAGTACACATATGTATCACCTCAAGACGCACAAAAAAGTCTCTTGGACCCCCCCTCCAAACCCAACAGGAAGTCCGCCATTTTGACTTTTGTGGCCATTTTTGGCGATGTGTGACCCTGGCCTCAAAGTTTGACCATTTCAGAGGAAACAGGAAGTCTCCATAACTTCTTCGTTTTCTGTCCGATCTGTACGAAATGTCACATTTATGATCAGAGTCTGACCCTAAACACATCTATACAACAATATTGAGGCTTTGACAGAGCGCCACCTACTGGCTACACAAAATGTTGTGTTTTCATAGGTTTTTCTGCCTGCCCCTGTGGCCTGTTTTGAGTAGGGTCATGAAAATTGGCACACGTGTGTATCACCCCAAGATGCACAAAAAAGTCTCTTGGACCCCCCCTCCAAACCCAACAGGAAGTCCGCCATTTTGAAATTTCTGTTAATTTTTGGCGATTTGTGACCCTGCTACAAAACTTTTCACGCCTCGCATACTTCATCCAATCAAGCTGAAAATCACTGTGTCCACTCAGGACACCATAGGGAATAGACACATTCCAAAACTCTTACAAAAGTCTTACGGTGTGGTGGGGGCGTGGCCTCAAAGTTGACCATTCGCCATTACAAATGAACTCCCTGTATTTATTGCCCTAACGCGTAGCCCCGCTGGCCAGTTTGACACAGGATCATGAAAATTAGCACACATGTGTATCATCCCCAAGACGCACAAAAAAGTCTCTTGGACCCCCCCTCCAAACCCAACAGGAAGTCCGCAATTTTGACTTTTGTGGCCATTTTGTGCCTATTTGTGACCCTGCTTCAAAACTTTTCACGCCTCACATACTTCATGCAATTGAGCTGAAATTCACTGTGTCCACTCAGGACACCATAGGGAATAGACGCATTCCAGAACTCTTTCAAAAGTATTACCGTGTGGTGGGGGAGTCGCCTCAAAGTTGACCATTCGCCATTACAAAGGAACTCGCTGTGTTTTATGCAGTACTACCCATATACTTTATGCAATGTGGACAAAATCTTACAGTACTGCTATGGACCCGAGTCTGAACAAATATATATATGCTAATAGGATTATATGGTCATAGCGCCACCTACTGGTAGCAGGAAAGTTTGGTTGTAAACATGTGTTTGTTGCATATCTGTGGAAATGAAAGGAGGAGAGCATAGGACAGGAGAGGTGGTCCAAGAGACTTTTTTGTGCGTCTGGAGGTGATACATATGTGTGCCAATTTTAATGCTGCTGTGTCAAACTTTTTTGTGCGTCTTGGGGTGATACACGTGTGCTAATTCTCATGATCCTGTGTCAAACTGGCCAGCGGGGCTACGCGTTAGGGCAAAAAATACATGGAGTTCCTTTGTAATGGCGAATGGTCAACTTTGAGGCCACGCCCCCACCACACCGTAAGACTTTTGTAAGAGTTTTGGAATGCGTCTATTCCCTATGGTGTCCTGAGTGGACCCAGTGATTTTTAGCTTGATTGGATGAAGTATGCGAGGCGTGAAAAGTTTTGCAGCAGGGTCACAAATCGCCAAAAATTAACAGAAATTTCAAAATCGTGGCCTTCCTGTTGGGTTTGGAGGGGGGGTCCAAGAGACTTTTTTGTGCGTCTTGGGGTGATACACATGTGTGCTAATTCTCATGATCCTGTGTCAAACTGGCCAGCGGGGCTACGCATTAGGGCAATAAATACAGGGAGTTCCTTTGTAATGGCGAATGGTCAACTTTGAGGCCACGCCCCCACCACACCGTCAGACTTTTGTAAGAGTTTTGGAATGCGTCTATTCCCTAAGGTGTCCTGAGTTGACACAGTGAGTTTTAGCTCAATTGGATGAAGTATGCGAGGCGTGAAAAGTTTTGTAGCAGGGTCACAAATTGCCAAAAATTAACAGCAATTTCAAAATGGCGGACTTCCTGTTGGGTTTGGAGGGGGGGTCCAAGAGACTTTTTTGTGCATCTTGGGGTGATACACATGTGTGCCAATTTTCATGACCCTACTCAAAACAGGCCAGGGGGGCAGGTAGAAAAACCTATGAAAACACAACATTTTGTGTAGCCAGTAGGTGGCGCTCTGTCAAAGCCTCAATATTGTTGTATAGATGTGTTTAGGGTCAGACTCTGATCATACATGTGACATTTCGTACAGATCGGACAGAAAACGAAGAAGTTATAGAGACTTTCTGTGTCCTCAGAAATGGTCAAACTTTGAGGCCACGCCCCGGCCACACCGTCAGACTTTTGTAAGAGTTTTGGAATGCGTCTATTCCCTATGGTGTCCTGAGTGGACACAGTGAATTTCAGCTCAATTCTATGAAGTATGCGAGGCGTGAAAAGTTTGGCAGCAGGGTCACACATCGCCAAAAATGGCCACAAACCTTCAAATGGCGGACTTCCTGTTGGGTTTGGAGGGGGGGTCCAAGAGACTTTTTTGTGCGTCTTGAGGTGATACATATGTGTACCAATTTTCATAATCCTGTGTCAAACTGGCCAGAGGGGCTACACGTTGGGGGCGCTATAGTGTCATTTTCCTATGTGCGTTTCAAACGTCAGCAAATTTCAAAATTTTTCGGGCGAATGAATTTTTCTACCAAGTTTGGTGAGTTTTTGGGCATGTTAAGGCCCCCAAAAATGCGATCTAAGGGGGGGAAAGAAAAATTAAAGCTGCAAGCAGCATTGCGGGCCCTCGCGCACCTTGCGATCCATGGGGCTATTGCTGTCTTCTCTCCTATGCTCTTGTCTCCTATACTCTCCTGTCCGATGCTCTGTTTTCCTCCCATTTGCAGAGATGTACAACAAACACATGTTTACAACCAAACTTTCCTGCTACCAGTAGGTGGCGCTATGACCGTATCATCCTATTAGCATATATATCTGTTCAGACTCGGGTCCATAGCAGTAGTGTAAGATTTTGTCCACATTGCATGAAGTATATGGGTAGTACTGCATAAAACACAGCGAGTTCCTTTGTAATGGCGAATGGTCAATTTTGAGGCCACGCCCCCACCGCACGGTAATACTTTTGAAAGAGTTTTGGAATGCGTCTATTCCCTATGGTGTCTTGAGTGGACACAGTGAATTTCAGCTCAATTGCATGAAGTATGTGAGGCATGAAAAGTTTTGAAGCAGGGTCAAAAATAGGCAAAAAATGGCCACAAAAGTCAAAATGGCGGACTTCCTGTTGGGTTTGGAGGGGGGGTCCAAGAGACTTTTTTGTGCGTCTTGGGGTGATACACATGTGTGCCAATTTTCATGATCCTGTGTCAAACTGGCCAGAGGGGCTACGCGTTAGGGCAAAAAATACAGGGAGTTCTTTTGTAATGGCGAATGGTCAACTTTGAGGCCACGCCCCCACCACACCGTAAGACTTTTGTAAGAGTTTTGGAATGCGTCTATTCCCTATGGTGTCCTGAGTGGACACAGTGATTTTCAGCTTGATTGGATGAAGTATGCGAGGTGTGAAAAGTTTTGTAGCAGGGTCACAAATCGCCAAAAATTAACAGAAATTTCAAAATGGCGGACTTCCTGTTGGGTTTGGAGGGGGGGTCCAAGAGACTTTTTTGTGCATCTTGGGGTGATACACATGTGTGCCAATTTTCATGACCCTACTCAAAACAGGCCAGGGGGGCAGGCAGAAAAACCTATGAAAACACCACATTTTGTGTAGCCAGTAGGAGGCGCTCTGTCAAAGCCTCAATATTGTTGTACAGATGTGTTTAGGGTCAGACTCTGATCATACATGTGACATTTCGTACAGATCGGACAGAAAACGAAGAAGTTATAGAGACTTTCTGTGTCCTCAGAAATGGTCAAACTTTGAGGCCACGCCCCGGCCACACCGTCAGACTTTTGTAAGAGTTTTGGAATGCGTCTATTACCTATGGTGTCCTGAGTGGACACGGCGAATTTCAGCTCAATCCGTTGAAGTATGCGAGGCGTGAAAAGTTTGGCAGCAGGGTCACACATCACCAAAAATGGCCACAAACCTTCAAATGGCGGACTTCCTGTTGGGTTTGGAGGGGGGGTCCAAGAGACTTTTTTGTGCGTCTTGAGGTGATACATATGTGTGCCAATTTTCATAATCCTGTGTCAAACCGGCCAGAGGGGCTACGCGTTGGGGGCGCTATAGAGCCATTTTTATATGTGCATTTCAAAAGTCAGCAAATTTCAAAATTTTTCGGGCGAATGAATTTTTCTACCAAGTTTGGTGAGTTTTTGGGCATGTTAAGGCCTCCAAAAATGCGATCTCGGAGGGGGAAAAAAAAAAAAAAATAAAAAAAAAAAAAAAAAAAAATAATTAAAGCTGCAAGCAGCATTGCGGGCCCTCGCGCACCTTGCGATCCGCGGGGTCATCGCAGTCTCCTCTCCTATGCTCTCGTCTCCTATACTCTCCTGTCCTAAGCTCTCCTCCTCTCATTTCCACAGATATATAACAAACACATGTTTACAACCAAACTTTCCTGCTACCAGTAGGTGGCGCTATGACCGTATCATCCTAGTAGCATATATATTTGTTCAGACTCGGGTCCATAGCAGTACTGTAAGATTTTGTCCACATTGCATAAAGTACATGGGTAGTACTGCATAAAACACGAGTTCCTTTGTAATGGCGAATGGTCAACTTTGAGGCCACTCCCCCGCCACATGGTAATACTTTTGAAAGAGTTTTGGAATGCGTCTATTCCCTATGGTGTCCTGAGTGGACACAGTGAATTTCAGCTCAATTGCATGAAGTATGTGAGGCGTGAAAAGTTTTGAAGCAGGGTCACAAATAGGCAAAAAATGGCCACAAAAGTCAAAATGGTGGACTTCCTGTTGGGTTTGGAGGGGGGGTCCAAGAGACTTTTTTGTGCGACTTGGGATGATACACATGTGTGCTAATTCTTGTGATCCTGTGTCAAACTGGCCAGCGGGGCTACGCATTAGGGCAATAAATACAGTGACTTCCTTTGTAATGGCGAATGGTCAACTTTGAGGCCACGCCCCCGCCACACCGTCAGACTTTTGTAAGAGTTTTGGAATGCGTCTATTCCCTATGGTGTCCTGAGTGGACACAGTGAGTTTTAGCTCATTTGGATGAAGTATGCGAGGCGTGAAAAGTTTTGCAGCAGGGTCACAAATCGCCAAAAATTAACAGAAATTTCAAAATTGCGGACTTCCTGTTGGGTTTGGAGGGGGGGTCCAAGAGACTTTTTTGTGCATCTTGGGGTGATACACATGTGTACCAATTTTCATGACCCTACTCAAAACAGGCCAGGGGGGCAGGCAGAAAAACCTATGAAAACACAACATTTTGTGTAGCCAGTAGGTGGCGCTCTGTCAAAGCCTCAATATTGTTGTATAGATGTGTTTAGGGTCAGACTCTGATCATACATGTGACATTTCGTACAGATCGGACAGAAAACGAAGAAGTTATAGAGACTTTCTGTGTCCTCAGAAATGGTCAAACTTTGAGGCCACGCCCCGGCCACACCGTCAGACTTTTGTAAGAGTTTTGGAATGCGTCTATTCCCTATGGTGTCCTGAGTGGACACGGCGAATTTCAGCTCAATCCGTTGAAGTATGCGAGGCGTGAAAAGTTTGGCAGCAGGGTCACACATCGCCAAAAATGGCCACAAACCTTCAAATGGCGGACTTCCTGTTGGGTTTGGAGGGGGGGTCCAAGAGACTTTTTTGTGCGTCTTGAGGTGATACATATGTGTGCCAATTTTCATAATCCTGTGTCAAACCGGCCAGAGGGGCTACGCGTTGGGGGCGCTATAGAGCCATTTTTATATGTGCATTTCAAAAGTCAGCAAATTTCAAAATTTTTCGGGCGAATGAATTTTTCTACCAAGTTTGGTGAGTTTTTGGGCATGTTAAGGCCTCCAAAAATGCGATCTCGGAGGGGGAAAAAAAAAAAAAAAAAAAAAAAAAAAAAAATTAAAGCTGCAAGCAGCATTGCGGGCCCTCGCGCACCTTGCGATCCGCGGGGTCATCGCAGTCTTCTCTCCTATGCTCTCGTCTCCTATACTCTCCTGTGCTATGCTCTCCTCCTCTCATTTCCACAGATATACAACAAACACATGTTTACAACCAAACTTTCCTGCTACCAGTAGGTGGCGCTATGACCGTATCATCCTATTAGCATATATATCTGTTTAGACTCGGCTCCATGGCAGTACTGTAAGACTTTGTCCACATTGCATAAAGTATATGGGTAGTACTGCATAAAACACAGCGAGTTCCTTTGTAATGGCGAATGGTCAACTTTGAGGCCACTCCCCCACCACACGGTAATACTTTTGAAAGAGTTTTGGAATGCGTCTATTCCCTATGGTGTCCTGAGTGGACACAGTGAATTTCAGCTCAATTGCATGAAGTATGTGAGGCGTGAAAAGTGTTGAAGCAGGGGCAAAAATAGGCAAACAATTGCCACAAAAGTCAAAATGGCGGACTTCCTGTTGGGTTTGGAGGCGGGGTCCAAGAGACTTTTTTGTGCGTCTTGGGGTGATACACATGTGTGCTAATTTTCATGAACCTGTGTCAAACTGGCCAGCGGGGCTACACATAAGGGCAAAAAATACAGGGAGTTCCTTTGTAATGGCGAATGGTCAACTTTGAGGCCACGCCCCCACCACACCGTAAGACTTTTGTAAGAGTTTTGGAATGCGTCTATTCCCTGTGGTGTCCTGAGTGGACACAGTGAATTTCAGCTCAATTGCATGAAGTATGTGAGGCGTGAAAAGTTTTGAAGCAGGGTCACAAATAGGCAAAAAATGGCCACAAAAGTCAAAATGGTGGACTTCCTGTTGGGTTTGGAGGGGGGGTCCAAGAGACTTTTTTGTGCGTCTTGGGGTGATACACATGTGTGCTAATTCTCATGATCCTGTGTCAAACTGGCCAGCGGGGCTACGCATTAGGGCAATAAATACAGTGAGTTCCTTTGTAATGGCGAATGGTCAACTTTGAGGCCACGCCCCCGCCACACCGTCAGACTTTTGTAAGAGTTTTTGAATGCGTCTATTCCCTATGGTGTCCTGAGTGGACACAGTGAGTTTTAGCTCATTTGGATGAAGTATGCGAGGCGTGAAAAGTTTTGTAGGAGGGTCACAAATCGCCAAAAATTAACAGAAATTTCAAAATTGCGGACTTCCTGTTGGGTTTGGAGGGGGGGTCCAAGAGACTTTTTTGTGCATCTTGGGGTGATACACATGTGTGCCAATTTTCATGACCCTACTCAAAACAGGCCAGGGGGGCAGGCAGAAAAACCTATGAAAACACAACATTTTGTGTAGCCAGTAGGTGGCGCTCTGTCAAAGCCTCAATATTGTTGTATAGATGTGTTTAGGGTCAGACTCTGATCATACATGTGACATTTCGTACAGATCGGACAGAAAACGAAGAAGTTATAGAGACTTTCTGTGTCCTCAGAAATGGTCAAACTTTGAGGCCACGCCCCGGCCACACCGTCAGACTTTTGTAAGAGTTTTGGAATGTGTCTATTCCCTATGGTGTCCTGAGTGGACACGGCGAATTTCAGCTCAATCCGTTGAAGTATGCGAGGCGTGAAAAGTTTGGCAGCAGGGTCACACATCGCCAAAAATGGCCACAAACCTTCAAATGGCGGACTTCCTGTTGGGTTTGGAGGGGGGGTCCAAGAGACTTTTTTGTGCGTCTTGAGGTGATACATATGTGTGCCAATTTTCATAATCCTGTGTCAAACCGGCCAGAGGGGCTACGCGTTGGGGGCGCTATAGAGCCATTTTTATATGTGCATTTCAAAAGTCAGCAAATTTCAAAATTTTTCGGGCGAATGAATTTTTCTACCAAGTTTGGTGAGTTTTTGGGCATGTTAAGGCCTCCAAAAATGCGATCTCGGAGGGGGGAAAAAAAAAAAAAAAAAAAAAAAAAAAAATTAAAGCTGCAAGCAGCATTGCGGGCCCTCGCGCACCTTGCGATCCGCGGGGTCATCGCAGTCTTCTCTCTTATGCTCTTGTCTCCTATACTCTCCTGTGCTATGCTCTCCTCCTCTCATTTCCACAGATATACAACAAACACATGTTTACAACCAAACTTTCCTGCTACCAGTAGGTGGCGCTATGACCGTATCATCCTATTAGCATATATATCTGTTTAGACTCGGCTCCATGGCAGTACTGTAAGATTTTGTCCACGTTGCATAAAGTATATGGGTAGTACTGCATAAAACACAGCGAGTTCCTTTGTAATGGCGAATGGTCAACTTTGAGGCCACTCCCCCACCACACGGTAATACTTTTGAAAGAGTTTTGGAATGCGTCTATTCCCTATGGTGTCCTGAGTGGACACAGTGAATTTCAGCTCATTTGGATGAAGTATGCGAGGCGTGAAAAGTTTTGTAGGAGGGTCAGAAAACGGTAAAAATTAACAGAAATTTCAAAATTGCGGACTTCCTGTTGGGTTTGGAGGGGGGGTCCAAGAGACTTTTTTGTGCATCTTGGGGTGATACACATGTGTATCAATTTTCATGACCCTACTCAAAACAGGCCAGGGGGGCAGGCAGAAAAACCTATGAAAACACAACATTTTGTGTAGCCAGTAGGTGGCGCTCTGTCAAAGCCTCAATATTGTTGTATAGATGTGTTTAGGGTCAGACTCTGATCATACATGTGACATTTCGTACAGATCGGACAGAAAACGAAGAAGTTATAGAGACTTTCTGTGTCCTCAGAAATGGTCAAACTTTGAGGCCACGCCCCGGCCACACCGTCAGACTTTTGTAAGAGTTTTGGAATGCGTCTATTCCCTATGGTGTCCTGAGTGGACACGGCGAATTTCAGCTCAATCCGTTGAAGTATGCGAGGCGTGAAAAGTTTGGCAGCAGGGTCACACATCGCCAAAAATGGCCACAAAAGGTAAAATGGCGGACTTCCTGTTGGGTTTGGAGGGGGGGTCCAAGAGACTTTTTTGTGCGTCTTGAGGTGATACATATGTGTGCCAATTTTCATAATCCTGTGTCAAACTGGCCAGAGGGGCTACGCGTTGGGGGCGCTATAGAGTCATTTTCCTATGTGCCTTTCAAACGTCAGCAAATTTCAAAATTTTTAGGGCGAATGAATTTTTCTACCAAGTTTGGTGAGTTTTTGGGCATGTTAAGGCCCCCAAAAATGCGATCTAAGGGGGGGAAAGAAAAAAAAAATTAAAGCTGCAAGCAGCATTGCGGGCCCTCGCAGACCTTGCGATCCACGGGGCTATTGCTGTCTTCTCTCCTATGCTCTTGTCTCCTATACTCTCCTGTCCTATGCTCTGTTTTCCTCCCATTTGCAGAGATGTACAACAAACACATGTTTACAACCAAACTTTCCTGCTACCAGTAGGTGGCGCTATGACCGTATCATCCTATTAGCATATATATCTGTTCAAACTCGGGTCCATAGCAGTAGTGTAAGATTTTGTCCACATTGCATGAAGTATATGGGTAGTACTACATAGAAAAGAGCAAGTTCCTTTGTAATGGCGAACGGTCAACTTTGAGGCCACTCCCCCGCCACACGGTAATACTTTTGAAAGAGTTTTGGAATGCATCTATTCCCTATGGTGTCCTGAGTAGACACAGTGAATTTCAGCTCAATTGCATGAAGTATGTGAGGCGTGAAAAGTTTTGAAGCAGGGTCACAAATAGGCAAAAAATGGCCACAAAAGTCAAAATGGCGGACTTCCTGTTGGGTTTGGAGGGGGGGTCCAAGAGACTTTTTTGTGCGTCTTGGGGTGATACACATGTGTGCTAATTCTCATGATCCTGTGTCAAACTGGCCAGCGGGGCTACACATTAGGGCAATAAATACAGTGAGTTCCTTTGTAATGGCGAATGGTCAACTTTGAGGCCACGCCCCCGCCACACCGTCAGACTTTTGTAAGAGTTTTTGAATGCGTCTATTCCCTATGGTGTCCTGAGTGGACACAGTGAGTTTTAGCTCATTTGGATGAAGTATGCGAGGCGTGAAAAGTTTTGTAGGAGGGTCACAAATCGCCAAAAATTAACAGAAATTTCAAAATTGCGGACTTCCTGTTGGGTTTGGAGGGGGGGGTCCAAGAGACTTTTTTGTGCATCTTGGGGTGATACACATGTGTACCAATTTTCATGACCCTACTCAAAACAGGCCAGGGGGGCAGGCAGAAAAACCTATGAAAACACAACATTTTGTGTAGCCAGTAGGTGGCGCTCTGTCAAAGCCTCAATATTGTTTTATAGATGTGTTTAGGGTCAGACTCTGATCATACATGTGACATTTCGTACAGATCGGGCAGAAAACGAAGAAGTTATAGAGACTTTCTGTGTCCTCAGAAATGGTCAAACTTTGAGGCCACGCCCCGGCCACACCGTCAGACTTTTGTAAGAGTTTTGGAATGCGTCTATTCCCTATGGTGTCCTGAGTGGACACGGCGAATTTCAGCTCAATCCGATGACGTATGCGAGGCGTGAAAAGTTTGGCAGCAGGGTCACACATCGCCAAAAATGGCCACAAACCTTCAAATGGCGGACTTCCTGTTGGGTTTGGAGGGGGGGTCCAAGAGACTTTTTTGTGCGTCTTGAGGTGATACATATGTGTGCCAATTTTCATAATCCTGTGTCAAACTGGCCAGAGGGGCTACGCGTTGGGGGCGCTATAGAGCCATTTTTATATGTGCATTTCAAAAGTCAGCAAATTTCAAAATTTTTCGGGCGAATGAATTTTTCTACCAAGTTTGGTGAGTTTTTTGGGCATGTTAAGGCCCCCAAAAATGCGATCTTAGGGGGGGAAGGAAAAAAAAATGAAAAATTAAAGCTGCAAGCAGCATTGCGGGCCCTCGCGCACCTTGCGATCCGCGGGGTCATCGCAGTCTTCTCTCCTATGCTCTTGTCTCCTATACTCTCCTGTCCTATGCTCTCCTCTTATTTCCACAGAGATACAACGAACACATGTTTACAACCAAACTTTCCTGCTACCAGTAGGTGGCGCTATGACCGTATCATCCTATTAGCATATATATCTGTTCAGACTCGGGTCCATAGCAGTACTGTAAGATTTTGTCCACATTGCATAAAGTATATGGGTAGTACGGCATAAAACACAGCGAGTTCCTTTGTAATGGCGAACGGTCAACTTTGAGGCCACTCCCCCACCACACGGTAATACTTTTGAAAGAGTTTTGGAATGCATCTATTCCCT